>NW_016107339.1:2246205-2279038 GCF_001604975.1 Cebus imitator | reverse complement strand
ATATATTAAAAAAAAAAAAAAAAGATTGGTCAGTAACCCAATCCTACACCAATCAATACATAGGACCTATTCACCATGATTGGTTCAGTTTAGTTCAAACAATGCAAAGAATAATGATTTCATTTACTGGTCAGGGGAAAAGTTACCACAAAATCCATTATGGATGAAGCTGGACCTGGATAGTAGAGTCCAAGAGAGAAAAAAAAATACTAAAACTAGGTCCTTGGTGATATCACTGAACTAGATCAACCAATAACAAAACTCATCCAACCTCTGGACTTCTGATTGTATGGGCCAGTAAGTCTCCTTTTCTACTTAAGCCAGTCTGAGTTTTGCTTTCTGTTAATTAACGTGTCCCTGAGTTCAGGAGAGGGTCACAGGGGCTGAACCCAGACTTCTAGGGAGCTCCAGCCTCCTCCTAGAGATGAGTGTGTCTGAAGATGGAGCAATTGGGCACTTCTACAAGTGCTACAGAAACTGCAGACTAAATTTAGTTGCTTCTATAGAAAGGAACTTCTCCTGCCGAGACAAAGCAGCAACGTTGGAGTGACATTCAAAGGAACAGGCCGCAAAGCTAGAACAGTAAGAAACAAATTCCTTTTGCCTCCTCCAACCTTGGAGTCACCCTGTAGCGCCTCCTATTTGCAAAGCCTAACTGGGACCAGCTTGCAAAGCAGAAATGTGGTTTGTAGAGTCCCAGCTCTAGCATCGCAAAGCAGAAGGCAGATTTGAAGCTTAGGGGTAACTTAAATACTAGCAGAGAGCAGTTCATTTTTACTGTGTGGAAGAGAAGCCCATAGTCTGACTGTCAGAGAAGATAAAAATAAAAATAATCCACTTCCTACAAGACATCGCCCATGCTTCTTACACCACCACCTATAAAAGTATTTTGAATACTGTGAAGAATCATTTAAGGAAAGGGGTTATGGTTATTATTTCTTCTGGAAGACAAATTTGAATAGGTCTTCCCTGACAGCTTGGGTATAAAGAGCTGACCTGCTGACATCTCAGCAACCATATTTGTATATGAACTCTTACTTGCCAGAAACATCATAGTATTTCTGTTCCAACAGAAATGTGAGAATGCTTTTTCCTCAAGAAACATCCTAGGCATCGTGATTTTTCTCCATAGATATTTATGGAGCCATCATTTGAACATCTCTATTTTCTCTGGGTGCTGAAGGAGAAAATGTTGATTATGGAATATTCTGAAAATCACTCAGTGTGTATAAAGCTAATAAAAAGACATATTGTGGTCATGGTAGAAGTTTCAAAGCATTAGTAATTGTGGCCTCACTGTGCCTGTATGTTTGGTAGTCTTTCTTTTGTATAAAATATCTGTTCATTCCATTGTTCACATCTTTGTTGACTGAGTTAGGACAGATTTAATATGAAAATCTATATTCTTATGTCAATTTTTGGCAGCTCTAATGTCATAAAAGTCTTTCTGATATTCTTCCTTGGGCAGTCAAAAGCAATGGTCAACCACAAACAGTGTTCAGAAACTTCCTTTAACTGCCAGATCGGAAGATCAGCCTTAGACCAGTGCTTTAAATTTCAGTATTTCTAAATGAGACCTAAAGGATAAGTATATCCTTTATGATATAACTTGATGGTTTGTTCTGGAAAACTTCTTCAGGATAATTGGGGATGTGCAAATCAGAGAGTAAAAGTGACAATCATCTTAGCCTCTCATGGGCCTAGAAGTGACATAAAAGGAAAAAGAAAAAAGAAAGAGGCAAACCTATTTCTAGATCTAAGGGTTAATCTCAACCTCTCCCCAAAAAGGAAGGATAATTTAAGGTGGTAACTGCGACTCAGCCACTCAGCAAAGTCTTGTCACATCCATTCCACGTCCTACATATGTGTAGTTCACAGAATGGAAGCATATAATAAATGCCTGAGAATTTAAAATGCTTATATCACAACTATTGCCCAAGTGGCCCATTTTTGGTTGAGAGGTCATTAAAGAGGGTGTGATAATTAAAAGTGTGGGCTCTTGGACCAAGTTGCACAAATGCAGAACTGGATGTTTCTTATAAATAAACTCTATGATACTGGGAAAATTACTCAACTGTCTGTGCCTCAGTTTCTCATTTGTAAAATGGGATGATAATATGCCTACCTCAAATTTATTGGAGATAACAGAATGTCACAAAAATACAGTGGCTTAAAGACAATACAAGTTTCTTTCTCACGTAGCAGCCCCCAGTGGATCCAGTAGTGGAGAGGTTCTGCTCTACTCATCCGTTCACACACCCAGGTGCCCTCCACCTTGTTACTCCACCTTCCCCAAGGTCATTGTCCTCATCTTCTTTGTGGAGGTTGGGTCATGGCATTCCAACTTGAAGGAATAGAAATGGAACACTGGCCCAGGACAAAGGGATTTTCTTTTAAGGAGGTGACCTATAGTTATACTCATCATTTACACTCATATATTGGCCCTAACATATTCTTGTGATTCCAAAGAAGCTGAGAAATATAGTGGCTAGTTGGAAGGCCATGTATCTAGCTCTATTGTTTTGGAAAAAGGGAGAGATGGATTTTAATGGGCAAGTACAGTCTGTCATCCTACATCATAAAGTTGTTACGGAGTAAATGAGATAAGGCACTTAGAAGAATTAAGACATTTCGTGAGTGTTCTATAATAGCTAAATATTGGTATTGCCAGGTTACAAACTCCTCTTTCTACTTGTTTCAGGCACAATTCCCTTCTTAATGTTAGTCATTTGACTTTCTTTGGTCAATGAAATGTGCATGGCAGTGATGAGTGTCATTTCTGAACATAAGGATTAAGAGTCGGTATGCCATTCACTCTGGGGTTTCTTCCCCCACCATGGTAATCATAGAAGCATTTGTCAGCCTGGATCCCTGAGTAAATATGATGAGGGAGGCCCCCTGAAAACCCAAAGGTATGTAACATGAACAAAAAGTCACTGAGATTCTGGAATTGTTTGTTACTGCAGTATAACCTAGCTCATCTTGACTAATACATGAAGGCCCTGGGACATTTGTCAGAGAAGGGATTTTAGAAGGCTCCTTCACCTTAGAGCTTTGGAATGTCAATTAATATCATTAAAAGTAACCAGATAATTGGCTGATAAGCATGTGCATCCCTTAGCTACTGTGAAATCATAGTTGATTACACTGAGATAACATAGGTGTTAATGACTATGTATGCAAGACAAACCAATCTACATGGGCTTAATATTATACTACAGAAACATGTTCATTGATTGCAAAGGTCTTCTTTCCAAGACTGCATCTGAAAGCAAACTGACATTTAGAATCTCCTGATTCACCTCCCCTAAAATAAAGGAGATTGCCATCTGGCCACAGCTGTGAAAATGCCAACAGCAAGGGATAGGTCCTAAATGGAAATGCAGGCTCTGTGAAATTTTTTCATTTCCTTAAATTTGGATTTTAGTATTTCTTCCAAAGGAATCCAGTATTAGCAATTCAAAGAGCATCACATGGCTCTTAAAGAGTGTATTCACCTGCAAGAACCTAGAGAGCAGATAGTGTGAGTAGCTTGTTAGGATGATAGACATAAAACCATTGCAGCTATTACTTATGATCATTTACCACATTAATAAGCAAGGTATTAAGTGTTATACCCACATAACCTCATTTAATCTTCACATCGGCCTTTACAAGGCAGATACCACTAGTAGTCCCATTTTACAATTGAGGAAACATGAGCTTAGAAAAGTTACATAGACATTTATTTTCTTGCTCATGTTACATGCCCATGGGTTATGTAAAATGACTAAAGTCAGCAGTCCATGAAAGACGTAATTGGAATGTGAACTCAAGCATATGACTCCAAAGCCCATTTGTTGAGCCAATAAGATGTACCTCCAAGTGAACATAACAAGTGTTAGAACTGAGATTAGTACAAAGATCTGTGGGAGATCGGCAAGAAACAGCAAAGAAACAGCAAAGTACATAGATTAATCAAGGAAGGATTCATTGAGAGTTAGATTTTTAGTTGATAGGACTTGGCCACATAGAAAAGAAGGGAGGACATTCTAGCAAAAGAAAAAGTCGTACTTCTCCTAAACAGCTGATTTATTATTAGTATTACAGTCACTGTGACTCTTAAAACTAACCAAGTTTCCACCTTTACATTGGCTGTCAGGGAACTCACAGTCACATTTATAATACTTCTTCAGCAACTATATGGAACCTAATGATATTAACATTTGTATAGTGACCAAACCTTTATCAGAATTCCACACCCACTTTTTCTCTTTACCCAATTTTTTAATCATTTTATGTTTTATGCTGTATTATTAAAAATCCTTGATAGGTACCCTCAGATTCAGATTCCTTTTGGAACAATGAGACATATAGATAAATAAATTCATTAATAAGAAAATAAATATTTTTCTTTTTCTAAGGTCTTCCTCAGATTCATTTTGTAACAATAAAGCAAAGAAAGAAAAAGAAAGAAAGAAAGAGAGCGAGAAAGAAAGAAAAGAAAGCAAGCTCTTTCCCTGTAATGAAGCCATAAATTCATAAAATATAAAGCATCCTTGTATTAGGCTAGCAAAACTTCAAAATTTAATAGCACCCTCTGTTGGTAAGGCTATGGGGAAATAGGCAATCTCATACAGTGCTGGTAGAAATGTAAGTTAATAAACTTATGGAAAGCAATTTGGCAATAACTATTAAAATTAAAACTTCATAGGACCACTGAACCAGCATTTTCTCATTTACATATTCATCCTAGAGGTATACTGGTTCCCATACAAAATGACCATGTACAAAGTTACTCTCTTCAGCCTCGTTTCTAATAACAAGAGACTGGGAAGCAAAATTATTGTCCAACAAAGGAAAGGTTAAATAAATTACTTTTTTCAGTTCTCAAACTTTTTTAGATCTTTGAAATGTTCATGGTATATGGACACTGGCCTACAATATATGATGATCAAATTGGCCCTAACAGAGCCAATAAGCTCAATCCTCATTCCACTTTACCACAGTGCCTTATTATACTGCCAGGTCATTTTTCTGCTGCATAGAAGGGTCATTGAAAGTAAATAAATTGCCAGTAAATAGATATCAGCATTGTTTTCATTCATTCAATACATTCATTCCTTACCTATCAAATACTCACAGCACCTACTCTGGGCCAAGTACTCTAGTAGGCATTTTTTAGGTCAGAGATCCAGTATGCATATATTTACAGGCCACAGGGATTACTGACTGGTAAGAAATGAATCAGAAAATTCATGCTGAGACAGAGCAAGATGGCCAAATAGAAGCTTCTACCAATTGTCTCTCCCTGCAAGAATGCCAAATTTAACAACTAGCTACACACACACACACACACACAAAAGCACCATCATAAGAATAAAAAACCAGGTGAACCATCATAGTACCTAGTTTTAACTTGATAAAACTCTTATTTTTCCTACCATTGCTATTTTTCCTACCAAATGCTATTATTTTTCCAGAGGCACTGAAAATGGTAGGAAAAATAATCCTGTATTGCCAACACCACCACTCCCCCATTCCCCAGCAGCAGCCACATGGCATAGAGAATCTCTGCACTTGTGGGAGGGAGAGCACGGTGGCTGTGGGACTTTGCAATAGAATTCAGTTCTGCCCAGTCACAGCAGAAAGCAACACCAGGCAGAACTCTGCAGACAACCACAGAGGGAGCATTTAGGCTAGCCCTAGCCCGAGGAGAATTGTCTATCCAGTGGTCAAAACCTGAGTTCTGGCAAGCCTCACCACGACAGGCTAAATGGTTCTGGGTTCTAAATAAACTAGAAGTCTAGGCCACAAGGATTGCAAGTCCTAGGGAAGTCCTAGTGCTGCGCTAAGCTTGAAGGTGGACTTGGGGGGCACATAAACTAGTGAAACACCAAGGTAGGTGGCCAAGAGAGTGCTTGTGCCACCTTTTCTCCAGCCTCAGGTAGTGCAGCTTGCAGTTCCAAAAGAGACTTTTTTCTTCTGCTCAAGGAAAGGAGAGGGAAAAGTAGAGAAGACTTTACCTTTCAACTTGGATACAAGTTTAGCCACAGTAGGACAGGGCATCAGGCAGAGTCTTGAGTCACCCATTCCAGGACCTCACTCTCAGATGATATTTCTAGGCATACCCTAGGCAAGAAGGGGGGCCTGCCACTTTGAAGGGAAGGACCCAGTCCTGGCAAGATCATTGCCTGCTGACTAGAGTCAGCAGTGGTAGTCAGGTGGTACTCACCATGGGCTTTGGATGAGATTCTGAGATGTATTGGCTTCAGGTGTGACCCAGCACATTCCCAGCTGTGGTGGCTACAGAAAGAGTCTCCTACTGGAGAAAAGCAAAGAGAAGAGTAAAGGGAACCTTGCCTTGCAGCTTAGGTATCAGCTCAGCCACAGTGGGATAGAGCATCAAGTGGATTCTTGGGGTCCCTGATTCCATGCCTTGGCTCTTGGATAGTATTTCTAGACCTGCCTTGGGTCAGAGGGGAGCCCACTACCTGGAAGACTGAGTCTCTGAGGCCTGAAAGCATTCATAACAAGCTGACCAAAGAGCCCTTGGGGCTTAAGTCAATATCAGTGGTAGCCTGGCAGTACTCCCCACAGGCCTGTAGTGGTGGTGGTCATAGGGGAAGACTCCACTGCTAAAGGAAATGGGAGGCAACAGTGGGAAGAACTTCTTAGTATTTAGGGAAGTTAGGGCTTGGGTGCCGGCCCAGCTGCAGAAGAATAGAGCACCAGGTAGATTCCTAAGGTTTCCAACTCCACGTCCAAGGTCCCAGACAGCATCTCTACCCACCTGGGGCCAGGGGACCTTTCTACCCTGAAGGGAGTAAGACTGACTGGCTTCATCACCTGCTGATTGTAGAGACCTAGGGCCTTGAGCAAACATGGGCAGTAACCACATAGTGGCTACAACAAGCCTTTAGTGAAACCCAGTGCTATGCTGGTTTCAGGTCTGACCCAGTAGAGTTGCTGTGGTGGTGGCCACAGGGGTGCTGTGTTGCCCCTCTCCCCAGCTCCAGGAAGCTCAGCACAGAGAGAGACTGCTTATTTGTAGAAAAACTTAGGGAAGAGAATGGGAGTCTCTGCCTAGGAATCCAGAGAATGATCCTGGATCTTATCTAAGACCACCACGTGGTGCCTCTACAAGACTGCAAGAACCACAGCATTACTGGACTTGGAGAGTCCCCTAATGAGGATATGGCTGCAGTGATCAAAAAGATGACAACACCAAAGTCCCTTCAGATACCTGAAAAGCCTTCTCAATAAGCGTGAGTACAAATAAGGCCTGACTGTGAAGACTGCAATAAATACCTAACTCTTCAATGCCCAGACACAGGTGAACATCCACAAGCATCAAGATCATCCAGGAAAGTATTACCTCACAAAATGAACTAAGCAAGTCACCAGGGAACAATCCCAGAGGGAGATACAGATAGGTGACCTTTCAGAGAATTCAAAACAGATGTTTTGAGGAAACATGATGAAATTCAAGATGACCCAGAGAAGGAATTCCAAATTCTATCCGATAAATTTAACAAAGAGATTGAAATAATTTAAAAGAATCAATCAGAAATTCTGGAGTTAAAAATACAATTGACATATTGAAGAATGCGTCAGAGTCTCTTAATAGCAGAATTGATCAAAAAAAAAAAAAAAACTAGTAAGCTTGAATAGAAGCTATTTGAAAATACACAGGCAGAGGAGAGAAAAGAAAAAAAGAATAAAAAACAATGAAGCATGCCTACAAACTCTAGAGAATAGCCTCAAAAGGGCAAATCTAATAGTTATTGGCCTTAAAGAGGCCAATAACTTTCCAAACCTAGAGAAAGATATTAATAGCCAAGTACAAGAAGGCTATAGAATATCAAACAGATTTAGCCCAAAGAAAACCACCTCAAGGTATTAAATAATCAACCTCCCAAAGGTCAAGGATAAAGAAAGACTCCTAAAAGCAGGCAGAAGAAAAAAAATAACATGCAATGGAGCTCCAATACATCTGGCAGCAGACTTTTTAATAGAAACCACACAGGCCAGGAGAGAGTGGCATGACATATTGAAAGTGCTGAGGAAAAATAATTTTACCCTACAATAGTATATTGCATGAAAACATGCTTCAAACATAACAGACAAATACAGACTTTCCTAGACAAATAAAAGCTGAGCAATTTCATAAACACCAGATCTATCCTAAAAGAAATATTAAAGAGAGTGCTTTAATATGAAAAAAGGATGTTAATAAGCAATAAGAAATTATCTAAAGGTAGAAAACTCACTGGTAATAGAAAAACACAGAGTAGTATAACACTGTAATTGTGATGTAAAACTACTCATAGGTAGAATAGAAAGACTAAAAGATGAACTGATCAAAAATAACTATAACAAGTTTTGAAGAGATAGTACAATAAGATATAAATAAAAAACAAAAAGTTAAAAAGTGAGGGACAGGCCAGGTGCAGTGGCTCACACCCATAATCCCAGCACTTTGGGAGGCTGAAGCAGGTGGATCACGAGGTCAGGAGTACACAACCAGCCTGGCCAAGACGGTGAAGCACCATCTCTAATAAAAATACAAAAATTAGCCAGGCATGGTGGCAGGCACCTGTAATCCCAGCTACTCGGGAGGCTGAAGGAGGAAATTGCTTGAACCTGAGAAGTGGAGGTTTCAGTGAGCCTAGATCACACCACTGCACTCCAGCCTGGGCAACAGAGCAAGACTCCGTTAAAAAAAAAAAAAAAAAAAAAGTAGTGAGGGGAAAAAGTTAGAGTTTTTATTAGTTTTCTGTTTTCTTATTTGTTTGTTTGTTTATGCAATCAGTGTTAACTTGTCATCACTTTAAAACAGTGGATTAAAAGATATTATTTGCAAGCCTCATGGTAACCTCAAATCAAAAAACATACAATGGATACACAAAAAATAAAAAGCAAGAAATTAAAACATACAACCAGAAAAAAATTACCTTCCCCAAAAGGAAGACAGGAAAGAAAGAAGGAAAAGGAGACTGCAAAACAACCAGAAAACAAATGACAAAAGGGCAAGAGTAAGTCCTTACTTACCAATAATAACATTGAATATAAATGAACTAAACTCTCCAAAGGACATAGAGTACCTAAATGAATTTTTAAAAAGACTGAGTAATCTGTTGCCTACAAGAAGCACATTTCACCTATAACACACATAGGCTGAAAATAAAGGGGTGGAAAATAATATTTCATGCAAGTGGAAACCAAAAATGAGGAGGAATCGCTATATTTATATCAGAATAAATGGATTTCAAGACAAAAACTGTAAAAACAAAGAAGGTCATAATGATAAACTGGTCAATTCAGCAAGAAGATATAATGATTGTAAATACATACACATCCAACACTGGAGCACCCAGATAGATAAAGCAAATATTATTAAAGCCAAAAAGAGAGATAGGCCCAAATACAATAATAGCTAGAGACTTCAACACCCCACTTTCAGCATTGGACAGATATCCCAGACAGAAAATCAACAAAGAAATATCAATCTTAATCTCTACTATTGACCAAATGTACCTAATAGATATTTATAGAACATTTTATCCCACTACCACAGAATACACATTTTCCTCCTCAGCATATGGATTGTTCCCAAGTATAGGCCATATGTTAGGCCACAAAACAAGTTTTAAAACATTCAAAAATTTGAAGTAATATCAAGTATCTTCTCTGCCCACAATGGAATAAAACTAGAAATCAATAAAGGGAGCAATTTTGAAAA
The DNA here is from genome assembly GCF_001604975.1 of Cebus imitator. Classification (NCBI taxonomy): domain Eukaryota; kingdom Metazoa; phylum Chordata; class Mammalia; order Primates; family Cebidae; genus Cebus; species Cebus imitator. Next base: position 2,269,314 of record NW_016107339.1, on the reverse strand, counting down.
CTATACAAATACATAGAAATTAAATAATATGCTCCTGAATGACCAGTAGGTCAATGAAGAAATTAAAAAGAAAACTGAAAAAATTTCTTGAAACAAATAATAATAGAAATACAACATACCAAAACCTGTGGGATATAGCAAAAGGACCACTAAGAAGAAAGTTTTAACTATTAAGTGCCTACATCAAAAAAGTAGTAAAACTTCAAATAAACAACATAATCGTGCATCTTAAAGAATTAGAAAAGCAAGAGAAAATCCAAAATTAATAGACGAAAATAAATAATAAAGATCAGACGGCTGGGCGCAGTGGCTCACACCTGTAATCCCAGCACTTTAGGAGGCCAAGGTGGGTGGATCACCATCAAGAGATCAAGACCATCCTGGCAAACATGGTGAAACCTCGCCTCTATTAAAAACACAAAAATTAGCTGAGCATGGTGGCATGAACCTGTAGTCCCAGCTACTTGGGAGGCTGAGGCAGGAGAATCACTTGAACCCGGGAGGTGAAGGTTGCAGTATGCTGAGATTGCACCACTGTACTCCAGCCTGCCTACAGAGTGAGACTCATCTCAAAAAAAAAAAAAAAAAAAAAAAAAAAAAAAAAAAAAAAAAAAAAAAAAAAAAAAAAAAAAAAAAAAAAAAAAAAAAAAAGATCAGAGAAGAAATAAACGAAATTGAAATGAAGAGAATACAAAAGATCAATGAAATGAAAAGTTGGTTATTTGAAAAAATAAAATTGATGAAACTTTAGCCAGAATAACTAAGAAAAAAAGAGAGAAGACTCAAATAAATAAAATCAGAAATGAAAAAGGAGACATTGCAATTGATATTGCAGAAAATCAAAGGACAGTTAGAGGGCTACTATGAGCAATTATATGCCAATAAGAAAAACCTAAAAGAAATGGGTAAATTCCTAGACACATACAACTTACCAAGATTGGGTCATGAAGAAATCCAGTATGTGAACAAACCAATAACAAGTAAGAAAATCAAAGCTGTAATAAAAAGCCTCCCAGTAAAGAAAAACCCAGGACCTGATGGCTTCACTGCTGAATTATACCAAACATTTAATGAAAAACTAATACCAATCCTACTCAAAGTATTCCAAAAAATAGAGCAGGAGGGAATACTTCCAAACTCATCCTATGAGGCCAGTATTATGCTGATAGCAAAATCAGATAAAGACACATCGAAAAAAGAAAATGAAAGGCCAATATCCATGACACTGATGCAAAATCCTCAACAAAATACTAGCAAACTGAATTTAACAACACATTAAAACAATCATTCATTGTAACCAAGTGAGATTGATCCCAGAGATGCAAGGATAGTTCAACATATGCAGATCAATCAATGTGATATACATATCAGCAGAATGAAGGACAAAAACCATATGATCATTTGAACTGATGCTGAAAAAGCATTTGATAAAGTTCAACATCCCTTGATAATAAAAACTCTCAAAAAACTGGATGTAGAAGGAACATATCTCAACATAATAAAAGCCATATATGATAGACTCACAACTAGTATTATGATGAATGGGAAAAACTGAAACCTTTCCTGTAGGATCTGGAATCAACAAGGATGACTTTTTTCACCACTGTTATTCAACATTGTACTAGAAGTCTTAGCTAGAGCAATCAGACAAGAGAAAGAAATGAAAGCATCCAAATTAGAAAGGAAAATGTTAAATTATCCTTGTTTGCAGATGACATGACGTTATTATTTGGAAAAACCTAAATAATCTATAGGAAAACTATTAGAACTAATAAATTCAGTAAAGTCACAGGATACAAAATCAACATGCAAAATCAGTAGCATTTCTATATGCCAATGGCAAAGAATCTGAAAAAAGAAATCAAGAAAGTAATCCCATGTAAAATAGCTACAAATAAAATTTAGAACCTAGGAATTAATCAAAGAAGTGAAAGATCTCTACAATGAAAACTACAATGCACTGATGAAAGAAATTGAAGAGAACACCTGAAAAATGGAAAGGTATTCTATATTCATAGATAGGAAGAATCGATATTGCTAAAATGTCCACATTACCCAAAACAATCTACAGATTCAATCCAATCCCTATAATAATAATTTTAAAAAATGACATTCTTCACAGAAATGAGAAAAAAATCCTAAAATGTATATGAAACCGCAAAAGACCCAGAATAGCCAAAGCTATTCTATGCAAAAAGAGCAAAACTGGAGAAATCACATTATCTGACTTTAAGTTATACTACAGAGCTATAGTAACCAAAACAGCATGATACTAGCATAAAAATAGAGAGCAGTAGAATAGAATAGAAAACCCAGAAACAAATCCACACATCCACAGTACATTCATTCTTTACAAAGATGCCAAAAACTTACATTGGGGAAAAGACAATCTCTTCAATAAACGGTGCTGGGAAAACTGGATATCCACGTGCTAAAGAATGAAAGTGGACCCCTCTCTTTCATCATATACAAAAATCCAATCAAAATGAACTAAAGACATAAATGTAAGAATTCAAATTATGAAACTACTACTACAAAAAAATTAGGAAAGCTCTCCAGGACATTGGACTGGGCAAAGATTTTCTGAGTAATACTCCACAAGCACAGGAAACCAAAGCAAAAATTGACAGTGGTATTACATCAAGTTAAAAAGCTTCTGCAAAGCAGAAGAAACAGTCAACAAATTGAAGAGACAACCCACAGAATGGGAGAAAATATATGCAAACTATTCATCTGACAAGGGACTAATAGCCTGAATATATAAGAAGTTCAAACAACTCTTTAGGAGAAAAATCTAATAATCTGATCAAAAAATGGGCAAAAGATCTAAATAGATATTTCTCAAAAGAAGGCATACAAATGGCAAACAGGTTTATTAAAAGGTGTTCAACATCATCTATCATCAGAGAAATGCAGATCAAAACTGCAATGAGATATCATCCTGCCCCAGTTAAAATGGTTTATATCCAAAAGACAGGCAATAACAAATGCTGGCAAGAGAAATCCTTGTACACTATTCATGGGAATGTAAATTCGTACAACCACTATGGAGAAAAGATGGGTGGTTCCTCAGAAAACTAAAAATAGAGCTACCATATGATCTAGCAGTTCCACTCCTGGGTATATACCCCAAAGAAAGGAAATCAGTATATTGAAGAGATACCTGCACTCCCATGTTTATTGCAGCACTATTCACAATAGCCATGATTTGGAAGCAACCTAGCTGTCCATCGACAGATGAATGGATGAGGAAAATGTAGCATATATACACAATGGAGTAATATGCAGTCATAAAAAACAATGAGGTACTGTCATTTGCTATAGCATGGATGAACTGTAGGTCATTAAGTGAAATAAGCCAGGCACAGAAAGACAAACTCCACATGTTCTCACTTATTTGTGGAAGCTAAAATTAAGACAACTTAAATAATGGGGACAGAAAATAGAAGGATTGTTACTAGAGGCTGGGAACAATAGCTGGTGAGGCAGCAGGGAGAGAGATGGTACAAAAATACAAGGAATGGCTAAGACCTAGTATTTTATAGCACAACAGAAGAACTATAGTCAATAATAATTTAATTATACATTTTAAGATAACTAATAGAATATAATTGGATTGTTTACCACACAAAGAAAGGATAATTGCTTAAGGTGATGGATACCCCACTTGCCAGTGATGTGATTATTACACATTGCATGCCTGTATCAAAATATCTCATGTACTCCATGAATATATATACCTATTAGGTACCCATAAAAATTAAAAATTAAAAAATTTTAAAAGAAAATATATGGTGTATACAACTAATAGGCATAAGTTTCAGATGTAAGTCAAGCAAAGGCAGAGAATTAATTCAATCCTTTATAACTTTCATTAGAGTGATGATGTAACCTGAGAAGAATTCAATCTAAACAGTTCAAAATTATGTAATTAATTACATTTCTTTTCAATTTCAATTGCTAAGTGATCCAATACCATCATCATAATATTTGGAAGACAGGATAATGGTGGGTTTTTGGTAGCTAAGTTCCTAATGCTCTACCAGCTCACAGCCCTAGTATAAATCCAACTGATGTTGGGCAGAAGGTGATTAAATAGAATGTCCCAGTCTACCACTCCCTGCAGAATGTTTTATGATGTTACAGAAGTGTCATGCTTTCCAAATCGAAGGCATCTGTATTCAGTTTATAGTCCAGTCAGAAAAGATACATTCCTGCAGTAAGAATGCTATTATTGCAGAAAGAATACAACCAGCAAAGAGTATAGTTTGTAGAGATAGTACATAAGTATTTCTATAAGTGCCTAGGTGGAATTTTGACAGTGTTTTGGTGGTATTATCATCTGGCACTCAGGATTAGGAACTCATCCATTATTGAGTTTCTATGATATGCCAGGTACTATGTTTGGCATTAGAGCATACAGGAGTAAACCCAACAAGCATGATCCTTGCCCTTAAGGGTGCTGGAGTCTAACCGTCTGACTCTTTCCCTGCCAGGTGTGCCTACCATGCTGTGATATGCCTGCATCAGTTACACAAAGAAGTAGTCTGTTATTGCATCTTATTGATGCCTAATGCCCCAATGCACAGCCTTATCAATGTGTGTTAGACTGTTCACATCAGGCCAGATGCTGAAATTCTGCCGTTTCCAATATGTCTAAGCATTGTACATAACACAATCAAAAACAAAAAGGACTACCACAATACTCTGCATTCTATGATAAACCAAAAACAACGGGCTCATATTATTAGTTATCTACATTATTTAAATTAACCTGAAATTAAGTAGCTTAACAAAACACTTGCATTATCTCACAGTTTCTTTGGGTCAGAAATCCAAGAGTAGCTTAGGTGGGTGGTTCTGGATCAGGGTCTCTCATGAGGTCACACTTACACTGTTGTCTGGGGCTGAAGGATCCACTTTCAAGACGGCTCACTCACATGACTGATGACTTAGCACTAGTTGTCTGTAGAAGGTTTCAGTTTCTGACCACGTGATCTTTCCATAGAGCTGCTTGAGCACCCCCATGACTTGACGCTGGCTTCCCCCAGAGGTGATGATCCAACAGCAAACAAGGTGGAAGTTGCAGTGCTTTTAATGGCCTAATATCAAAAGTCACTCGCCATCTCTTCTACCACATTCTATTACTTAGAAGCAAATCATTAAGTCTGGCCCACAATCCATTGAAGAGAAACAAGGCTCCACCTTTGGAAAGGATGTTTTCATAGAATTTGTAGACAGATTTTTTTTTTTTTTTTTTTTTGGAGACAATCTCTCTCTGTTTCCCAGACTGGAATGCAATGGCCCAATCTCAGCTCACAGCAACCTCCACCTCTCAGGTTCAGGCGATTCTCCTGCCTCGGCCTCCTGAGCAGCTGGGATTACAGGCATGCACCACCATGGTCAGCTAATTTTTGTTATTTTTTTTAGTAGAGACAGGATTTCACTATGTTGGCCAGGCTGGTCCTGAACTCCTGAACTCAAGTGATCTATCCACCTCAGCCTCCCAAAGTGTTGGGATTACAGGAGTGAGCCACCACACCCAGCCTGTAGACAGATTTTAAAACCACCATGATCATCTTGTATGCTTCTAGTCCCTAAAATAATAAAATCTTTAATAGTGCCTGTAAACACATAACTCTAACGAAAATAATTGCATCTCTAACTTTACCTAAGCTGTTGTCTAAAGATGTATTATGACCTTTGTAGATATGATAATCATGTGAGCAAATTCCTGTTTTTGTCATGAATAGATCAATAAATTCTTGATAACTGATAATTTAGAAGTTTTTCCTTTAAGTAATATGTTTATATTATATTGTTTTTATTATAATCGACTAGCCAGTCAGTCCTTTTGAACTCTGACTCCCTTGCACTCTTTGCAAGTTAATTTTCTTCCTTTTCTAAATATCTTGACTCTGAGCATTTCTTTGGCAATGTGTGAGTAGGGCCTTCCATCTCTAACTTCCAATTCTTCCTACTAGCCACACAGAGGAAGAAAGTTGTGAGAAATGAGAAACAAAGTGGTCCAAGCAAGAGCAGAGAGCATCAGGAGTCTTCAAAGGGCAATCTAGGCTGGCCCAGGCCAGAGACTCTTCCAGTCACACTGATTTCTCTTGGTGAAGGGAAACTGGGAACTGGAATCAGAACCTACAGTATATACTATATCATGCACTGGGTAAAACATGATGAGAACGACATCTAGAGTTCTCATTACCAAATTCTCAACAAATCCTTTTACTGCCTTCAAAGTTAAAAATGCTTCCAAGAAATATTATCCACTGTTGTACGTCCCTGGTAGTCCTTCCCTAAGCTAAGATTTTGGTGGTCAGAGTGAACAAAACCACAGGTAATAAATACCTATCATATTCACAGACATTTCTCATCTTTTAATAGTCTTTCTATATTTGGAGGAATCCCCATGTTATGAGTCCCACTTCCCCAGTAGAGTCAGAATTCAAATTCCAAGGCTTCCTGCAGCTGAGACACAGGCAAACCACCCAGGCTCCCCCAAGGGTCCACTCAACAGACACTACAATCTTAGATTTCAACTCAGAAGCACTCATGAGGAAAGAGGCTCCCTGTGAAACTTCAATTTTTGCTGGTACAGTGGTGCTGGACGCATCTGGAAGCATTCTCAGTGGTGGCAGCAGCAGTTTCCAAGTTTTGTAAGATTTAGTGCCTGGCCCAGAGGTAACCTCTATGGAATGGCAGCAGTGATGAAGATGTAGGTTTCTCTTTTGCTGAATGCGGCAGCAGCAATGAAAGCAGTTTCCTTGTCGGGCATATCCTGCAGCACAGTTTTTCATTGCTCAATGCTGGCCTAGCCTCAGTCCTGGCTCTCCACCTATCCCAACAATTCCTGGGCAATCCAATCATCTTTTGTTAAGTCACCCTGTAACTGCTTGCAGCTAAGATTCTTAAATGGCATACCAGTTGAACAGCCCCTTCACAATACTTTGCCCTCAAAGTATTGTCTGGGTTAATTACTATCACTTTTCTGAAGGGTCATACTCTGGAGTTAGGTACTCATTCAGGTTATAACAGTGCTGCCCACATATTTTTCCTAAGTGAGAAACATCGTTTCCACAGGCCATTTACAAGACTAATTAAAGAACTCCAAATTCTCTGGATCATTTTGACATTCTTTATTTGCAACATTACAATTGATACTTTATAATACTTTAATAGGCCCTAAAGAAAGTTTGATAGGGTTTGGCTCTGTGTCTCCAACCAAATCTCATCTTGGATTGCACTCCCATAATTCCCACATGTTCTGGGAGGGACCTGGTGGGAAAGAATTGAATCATGGAAGCAGTTTCTCCCATGCTGTTCTCGTGCATAAGTCTCACAAGATCTGATGGTTTGATAAGGGGATACTCGTTTTTACTTGGCTCTCTCTCTCTTGCCTGCTTGATGCCTTTCACCTTCCACCATGATTGTGAGGCCTCTCCAGCCATGTAGAACTGTAAGTCCAATTAAACCTCTTTCATTTGTAAATTGCCAAGTCTCAGGTATGTCTTTATCAGCAGCATGAAAACAGACTAATACAAAGTCTCAATGCCTTGACTGTGAGCCTAAAAAGCACTGGCTAGGTGCTTTCCTCTCCCAATCATCCCTATCCCAGAGCCCAGAGCTCCAATTCTCCTAGTCCCTAATGACAAGGGACGGGACTGTGAGAGTAAAGAGAGAGAGTAGGCCCTGCCATAACTCATCAAGGCAGATATTCAAAATACTTAATCACTGGCATAACTCAGGAACATCCCGTTGACACACACCAGTAATTTTAAATCCTAAACTCATCCACTTTACCCTATTTATTTGTTTTGGGTCTGCGCTTGTCTAGACTGTAAGCTCCATAAAGGCAGGAGTCATGTCTGTTTAATTCACCTCCAACATTTGTCATAATTCCTGACATATTTATACACCTAATAAATAGTTGTTCAGTGTATGAATGAATAAGTGAATGATTCATTTTTTAGCATAATGCTTAACGTACACAAAACGTCTTCCCACCCACAGTCTTCTTTGATCCTCATAGCCTCTCCGTGAGTCCAGAATTACCTCCCCTAATATGCAAAGAGAAAACAGAGCCTCTATGAGGCAAAAAGGTCAGCCTAAGATTATTCAACTGCTTGGTGACAGCGCAGCTCTTCTCATTCCCAGCCCCAATCTCTTTTCATTACCTTTCTGCCCTTCATCTCAGTTTCCCTTCAAGTTTCTTTTTCCAGCCCAAATGATCTGCTGAAGGGATACTCCAAATTCTTCTGGCTGTAAGCATGTGCTTTCAGCCAAAAGACTTAATAATGTATACAACATGCAGTGGGAAGAGAAGAGGATGGTCAACTGTAAAAATACACATACAGGAGTCATGCATATTTGTCATAGAAATCACTACACAGTCTAAAACAACTCTTTTCACGTCTAATTGCTATGGAGACCCAGAGTATATGTATTAGTCTGGATATGTCTTGTCTCTGAGTAATAGAAGTTAATCAAACTAATATAGGCAACAACAAAAAATGTGGTTTTGGATGGACATTGCACATATAATCCATGGAAGGGTTGACCAACCAAGTCACAGTTGGGCAGTGGAGTAGGAGCAGCTGAGCCTCAGGAAGATACAAGCCAGAGACTCAAGGGCCACCTGGAATCCCTTTCTCTCTTTCTTGTGTCTGCCACCTTCCATGGGCCACCTTCAATCACTGTCACTATAAAAAGGGTCCCTCTGTATGGCAAGTAACATGGCAATAAAAGCTCCTGTGCTTTCTACCTAAACACCAAGAAATTCCATAAGGATTTGCTCCTTCTCAGCCCCAGTGTGAAAAATACCGGGGAATTATTCATAATAGTAGATTGAACTTATTGGCTTCCATTTTTCTTGCCATGGTCTCACAGAGGTAGAGTATAACATCCCCTACTCCTGAATGATGTTGGACTCAGTCATGTATTTGCAGTGGCCAATGAAATGTGGGTGAATGTGACAGTATATGGTTGTCAAACCTGAAACTTAAGAATCGTCTTATGTTTCTACTTCCCCACTTACAGTTCTGCCGCTGCTTGGAAAGATGCTTTTCCCAGGAAGCTGCTGTCCCTCCAGCCTAGACCCCAGAATAAGTATGTGTTGAACCCAGCCACCTCAGCCACCTGCAGACTTGCGGCATGAAATAGATCCAGCCCAAATGACCCTCAGACCCATGAGTGAGAACAACTGATTATTATTTTAAGGCACCAAGTTCTGTTCTAGTTTTGTTAGACTGTAAGAGCTAGCTGATAGGCCCAGTTTTGTTAAATGACCACCACCCTATCAATAATCTATGACCAGGTATGTGGTCATGAAAGAAAACTACATCTTCGGCACAAATCTAGTGTTTAAAAAAGAAGAAAATGGTTCTTAGAACAAGGTTATAGCAGAAGTAGGGAGGATGCCGGGCACACAAATCAACCGGGATGCAGAGTCTAGAATTTCTGACCTGCATGTGTTTTTATCCTTGTATTCGATAAATACGCCATCTAATGGATCTTTATTTTTTTCTCATCTGAAATTTTTCTGCTGTAATTTTAAAAGAATGTTTGGCCGGGCGCGGTGGCTCAAACCTGTAATCCCAGCACTGTGGGAGGCCGAGGCGGGTGGATCGCGAGGTCAAGAGATCGAGACCATCCTGGTCAACATGGTGAAACCCCGTCTCTACTAAAACTACAAAAAATTAGCTGGGCATGGTGGCACGTGCCTGTAATCCCAGCTACTCAGGAGGCTGAGGCAGGAGAATTGCCTGAACCCAGGAGGCGGAGGTTGCGGTGAGCCGAGATCGCACCATTGTACTCCAACCTGGGTAACAAGAGTGAAACTCCGTCTCAAAAAAAAAAAAAAAAAAAAAAAAAAAAAAAAAAAAAACTTAAAAAAAAAAAAAAAAAAAAAAAAAAAAGAATGTTTATCTGCAGTTATTGAGATTCAAAGAAGACTTTGAGGAGAAAGACTGCATGGTTTCAAGCAAAGAGTTCATTATTGTGAGTGGGAAAATGGAACAAAGAGGTGAGATGGAGGCTGGAAAGCACTGGAAGCCAGGAGACTGGGGCAGAATGGCAAATCGCATGTAAACACCTGACCCTCGCAGCACCCACGTGGTCGTCTGGTCTCTTTCACCTTTGTTGCATCCTGTGGTATACCCTGGGAGAGTTCTTTCAAGAAGCCATTGAAAGTTATACCAAGAGAAAGCAGGAGGACTAGGGAGCTCAAAATGGCAGCCTTCACTGGTATTTCTCCTTTTTCTTACAAACCACTTGTATGTCCTTCCTTTCTTGTCACATCACCACTGACAGAACTGAATGGAAATTATGAAAAGAATATTTGGAGATTATATATGTTCTATCCCTCAGTTATAATAGCTTGTTCTTTAAACTAGAACTTTGCTGTAACATATTACTAATCATTTGGGGGTTTGAGTCCTCTCTCTGAAGTGTGCCACATGTCCTATCAAAATAACTTCTTATAGCTGTGTAACAATTGTGGGTGGCCTGTGATCACCTTGTCAGAGTGCCTTTACACCCAGAGCTGGTTGCCAGATTCCACGTTACTTTCTTCCCGGCCCTCCCTCCCCACAACTTATGCTCCTTATATCATCTCCTTTCTCACTCTCGCTTTTTTTTCTGGCAGTTGCTGGGCCAAACAGCAATTTGCAGTTATTTACGCAGCTTAAACCCTATTGTCAACATCCTTATCCTCAATACACAAGCATTCCAGTGGTGAGAGTTGAGCTTTTGGGGAGGGAGATGGGTTGAGGTTAACAGAAGCAAGGCTTCCTGGGCTCCTCAGCCAAAGCATACATTGTTGCTGAGCGGCTTTTTCTCCTTCTCGCTTCTATTTGGGGTGGATTTTCATCTGGAATTAAAAACAGATCACAGCTTGCTGTTTGTTTGCTATTGTCAGGTCAGACCCAGTACTCAGGGAGAGCATGGTATCACTGTGTGCATAGAATTTTCTTGGCAATTTAATAAGGATGATGGAATTTGCCTGCGTCTGTACAGCACCTTGTCTCCTGGGCTCTCCAAGGCCTCCCAAAACAGAAGTTAATCCTCCCAGCAGCTGGAGAGGAAGTCAGCTATGGCATGGCACATTGTCTCCCTCATTGCCTCGGGCCCATTTTGGAGGGTATAGTTCAGGTACAGCAGATGAAAGCAAACAAAAGGAGGGAGATGAAGGTTGACACTTCCCTAGAGGATAGCGGATGGGATATGCTACTTATAAGAAAGTATCCCCTCTGGGTAGATAAATTTCAAAAATACACCCCTTCCTCTAGACAGACACAGCTCTGTGCCAGGGCACATGGCTTGGTGAGTGGAATGGAGTATGGACTGGACTTGAGCACCCACTCAAACCTTCTGCCAGACACTTTTACACACAGCACAGCCACAAGGGTTGGTCCTTATATCCAACAAAGTGAACTAGGTTTTTGTACTTAAGAATTTTGTCAAAGCAGCTAGGTATTTCCCGCATTAAACTGCTGACCAATTGAGGAAACCATCAACATGTTAACATCTAAGTCTACAGTGGTGGTTTAGAGACCTCTAACAGTCTTTGCAAGTGTCATCTCATTTTTTTAACAAATATTTATTAAGCACTTTTATTATGAACAAGGCACTAGCCCCCTCTCAGAGGTTAAAGCCCTTTTGAAAGACAACAAAAATTGCAATAAATATCTGTAGATGTGGTAGGCAGATTCTGATATGGTACACATTGATCCTCACCTCCTGGTATTGACGCTGTTGTATAATCTCCTCCCTTTGGGTGTGGACTGGACCTCATGACTAACATTCTAGCACATTCTAATGAATAGAATACAGCAAAGGTGGTAGATATCACTTCTGTGATAAGGTTACAAAAAAAAACTGGTACAAAAAACTGGACATCACTTTTGTGATAAGGTTACAGTACTAGCAAATTCCATCTTGCTAGTACTGTCTGTCTGTCTCTCTCTCTCTCTCTCTCTCTCTCTCTCTCCCTCTACAACTTTTCTCTCTTGTCTTCTCACTTGCTTGCTCTGATATATCATAGTGTGACAGACTCTATGGAGAGGCTCACATAGCAAAGAACTAAGGGAAGCCTCTGGCCAATGGCTTGTGAGACACTGGGGTGTCAGTCCAAGCACCCACAGAGAATTAAATTCTGCCAGCAACCACAGGAGGAGACCAGGTTGACGATCCTTCCCAGTCAAGCCTTCAAATGACTGCTGTCTCCTCACAGAGCCAGAAGGCCCAGCCAAGCCTCACCCAGATTTCCCACTCACAGAAACTTGTGAAATAATAAAATGTGTGTTCAGTCACTACGTTTTAGGGTAATTTGTTACGCAGCACAAGCCTATATCACAAGCTTGTAACCGAGGAATTGGCTAGGACTGCAGTCATCTCAAGGCTCCACCTCCTTGAGTGGAGAACTTGAGCACTTCTAAGTTCATTTGCTGGGTATTGGTAGAATTCAGCTCTTCAAAGGTTGTTGACCTGAAAACCTCAGTTTCTTGCTGACTGTTGGCCAGGGGGAACCCTCAGTCCTTTACCACGTGAGCCTTTCTCTAGGACAGTCCACAGCACGGAATTTGTCTACCCTGACAGTGAGCAAGTGACAGTGTGAAAGAGGATGAGCAAGGCAGAAGCCAAGGTCTTTTTGTAACCTAATCTCAAAAGTATTACCACATCCCATCACTTTTGCCAAATAACTAGGTCCAGCCCACCCAACAGGAGACAATTATACAAAGGTATGAACAGCAAGAGGCAAGGCTCATTGGAGGCCATCTTGGAAGCTGCCTACCACACCGTCTCTATGACTCCTCACCCATCCTTCTCTAGGACCTCACCAGGCCTTGGGGGTTCCCTTGGCTTCACCTCCTCCCTATACCCTAGGCCTATCTGTACAGTCTTTGCAATTCATGCCTGAACTCTGGCAAAACCACCTAATGAGCCTACCTACCTCTTCCTATTCACCCAGCTGGTAACCAGAAAAATAGTTGACATTTCTAACCACATTGTATTGTGTCATTTTCCTATTCAAAAATACCCACTGGCTCCCAAGTCCCTCTGCTGTCATTCAGGACCTTTCTCAGTCTAACCATATTAAGTTATTTTTCTATTACTATTAAGAAAGGCCTGAAGACTCGGTAATTTATAAAAAAAATAAATTGAATTGGCTCATGGTTCTGCAGGCTATATAAGCATGGCACCAACATGCACTTCTGGTGAGGACCTCAAGAAGCTTCCACTCATGGCAGAAGGCAGAGGGAGCAAGTACATCACACAATAAGAGCAGGAGCAAGAGAGAGAGAATGGGGCAATCCCAGACTCCTAAACAACCAGATCTCACATGAACTAACTGACCAAAAACTCATTTATCACCAAGGGAATGGTGCTTTACCATTCATGACGGATCTGCTCCTGTGATCCTACATCTCCCACCAGACCGCACCTCCAACAGTGGGAATCACATTTCAGCATAAGATTTGGAGGGGAAAACATACAAACCATATCAAACTCAATGTATTTTTCCTACAATACTTATCTTACCACTCCCCTGCAGCCAAACAGGTATACCCATTGAACCCCAATCATAGCTAGTTGATGCCTCTTTCCATGGCTTTGTTCATACTGTTCCTACCTGGAATATTCTCCCCTTTCACTCCACCTATCAGAATTCTCCCCAGTTGTTATGACCTAACAAGTCCTGTCTCCTTCCTAAAGTCTTAAAATTTGTGATACAGTGTCCCGGATATAGCGGTCCTGAGTATAGCTGATAGCTTTATTTGATTACTCTGGGCCCAAATATCCTCTTATCCTCTTCCTCCTACTGATCCTGTGTGTGTGTGTGTGTGTGTGTGTGTGTGTGTGTGTGTGTGTGTGTGTGTGATGAAGTCTTGCTCTATCACCCAGTCTGGAATGCAGTGGCTCGATCTCACCTCACTGCAACCTCTGCCTCCTGGGTTCAAGTGATTCTCCTGCCTCAACTTCCCAAGTAGCTAGGACTACTGGTGCCTGCTAATATTTGCTGTCTCTTTTTTTTTTTTTTTTTTTTTTTTAAGCAGAGACAGGGTTTCGCCATATTGACGAAGCTGGTCTCAAACTCCTGACCTCAGGCGATCCGCCCACCTCAGCCTTTCAAAGTAATGGTATTATAGGCATGAGCCACAGCGCCCAGCCCCTACTGATCCTTGAACCACCCCCTACTCACCAAATCTCTGATATGACACTTACCATAAATTACCATATACCATCTCATATCATAGTTTCCAGTACTAATTTTAAAAATAATGTCATCTGGGCACAGTGGCCCACACCTGTAATCCCAGCTCTTTGGGAGGCCAAGGCAGGCAGATCACCTGAGGTTGGGAGTTTGAGACCAGCCTGACCAACATAGAGAAACCCCATCTCTACTAAAAATAGGAAAAAAAAATTAGCCAGGCATTGTGATTTACGCCTGTAATCCCAGGTAATCAGGAGGCTGAGGCAAGAGAATCACTTGAACCCGGGAAGCAGAGGTTGCAATGAGCCAAGATCTCGCCATTGCACTCCAGCCTGGGCAACAAAAGCAAAACTCCATCTCAAAAAAAAATTAATAAATAAATAATATCATTGATATATGCGTATTGAGAGAAGGATTAAAGAACTTTAGAGTGAAAGTCCAAGCTGAGATGTCTAGTTGGGAAGAGTAGAATCTACCGTGAATCTTGACTACAGTCCTACTAACCTTCCCAGGGTTTCATTTCTCATTATCCTGTCTTCAGTGACTCACCATTATTAGCCCAATGAAAACACTACAATGAACATTTATAAGCATGAAATTCTTAGGCTTCTCAGACACTATTTCTTAGCTTAATGTAGAATGTAGTGGAAGAGGGAGGAGGAGGAAAGGTTCTAATCCCATCATGATTCTTTGAGATACAAGAGAAAGAAGTAAGAATGGCCATGAATACAGATATCTGTGTGGGTGGATAATTGTGGCACACGGTATAGGGGCTAATGATATACATATTCTCTGTGATATATATATACACTACACAAGAGTCATCTAAGAGTGAAATAAGAGCTCAAGAAAAGGGGGAATATTTTTGATAAATTGAATTGGTAAGTAGAGAAATACACAAAGGCGGAAGTTTTGATCACATACTAACAGACAACAAAAATTAATGATTACTGATCTTCTCCTCAGTACCTTAGATTATATTATCCTGTCTAATCATCACAACAACCCATTTTACAAAAGAGAAGATGAAGGCCCAGAGAGGTTAAGTAATTTGCCAAAAGTCACACAACCAGTAATTGGTGAGACCAAGATTCCAACCCCACCCTGGTGATTCCAAATCCTATGCAACCTCATCTTTGGGGCATTCCACCTGGGAGATACAGTCTTGCTCATGTTTAGGAGGCATCGTACTATTTTGAATTGTTACTATTGCATGTAAGGCAACCTATGTCACTCTTTCTAAAATGATTCTATGATCTTTTAGCAGCTATGCCAATTCAATCTGTGCTGGTAGGAAAATCATCCTTTTCTACATATGCAAATGAAATGAAGTGCAGAGTAGCCAAACCACCAAGAAAATTTAATTGTAAAGAGAAGTATGGGTGGTAGGATTTGATGGAATCATCCCATACCAGGTGTTCTGTGTCACATTCTTAATTATTTTGGGGGGAAAAAAGCCTTTAAATAGGTTCTTTTTTTTCAGACAGGTTGCCTTCAGACCCTGAAAGAGCTTTTCAGGAGAAATTTCAGTATGATATATATATATATAAAACATGTTTTCTGGAAATGCAAGAGGATATAAGGAACAGCTTCATCTCAAAATTTGCAAAGCTTGCCTCAAAGCTGTCTCAGGGTACCTGCTTGATTGGTGCTCTTTCCTGGGCTCTCTAGAACATCCACTAAAAGAATTCCAACAACAGTGTCTAACTCATGTAATATGTTAACAGTAGCCAAGCCCACTTCTCTGACAAAGCTGAGGGTACAAAGTCAGGATGATGCTGAAACTGCACTAATCAAGGACTAGGAAGCATGGGCTGGGGAACGGTGAGTGTGGCCTGTGGACAGAGGGGGGCAGCAGAGAGCTATTGGAGAGGTGCACATCAGGCAGCCTCCCCCGGGGGCAAGTGTTTCTGGTCAACTTGGAGACTTTGACAGGAAGACTCAGCCCCAGTTTCAGTAACACAGCTGAAGGATTCGCCCTGCTGAGATCTCTAGCTGGAATCCACAAACAGGACCTACCATTTTCCACACCATGGTCAGAAACCTTTATAAACCTGTCATCCCCTGCTAAAAAGGCTAATCAATGGTTCCCCATTGCTTGAAACACTTTCTCAAGCTTTGATGTGCATCAACATTACTTGGAGGACTTGGTAAAACACAGGTCATTGGGCCCACTCCCAGAGTTTCTGATAGGTTAGGTCTTCGGTGGCCCTGAGACTGCACTTCTGACATTCCTGGGTGATGCTGATGCTGCTGGTCCTCCCTGGTCCAGGAACCACACCTGCCAATCTGCTAGCTTAGGTCACGCTTAAGCTGGCCCCCTGTCCTCTCCAGCTTCTCTTCTAGGCACTCACCCCCACGGGCATCCCCCACTCCCTTACATGCTCTGCTCCACCTGGGAACTTTCTTCAGCCCCACATGGGAGTGGTGTTTCCCTGTGCCTCTCAGCCTGTTCATACATGCCCTCTCAGCTGATACACCCTTCCTCCATCTCTTCACCTGGCCAGTGACACTTATCTTTAGGTTCCAAGTAAGAAGCCTCCCTCCTCTGAACTCTCATCATGCCCTGTACCTGTCATCCCACACTATGTTGTAAATGATCCCTGTGTGTTTGTGTCCCAGCTAGTCTATCAGCCTGGGGAGCAGAGGCTGACACACATCGATACCTTTGGAAATTCAGTCACCAGGCTCATCTGGATTCTTGACTGTGTGCAATAACCACGTCACATTCCTCCGCCTGCCTCCCTCTTCCGTTCTCAATGACTATTTCAAACCATCTTCACTTTCCTCAAATCTCTAACCTTCACGCCTCCTCTATCACACTCAACAGATGGCCTTGCCTACTCCTTCACAGAGAAAATAGAAGCCACCAGACAGAAACCTCTCAACTTCCCGCACCAGACCTACAAACCCACCAGCATCTGCACCCACCCATCCCCCGACCTCCTGTTACAATAGAGGAGCTGCCCGTACTTTCTGTGGCTGTCTGAAGCCAAATCCTCCAGCTCCGCTATGGTTTCCTCCTCCTGCTTCCTCAAAAACTCCCACCATCCACACACCCTCTTCAGGTAGCACCTACTTCTTTCTCTCCCCTGATTTTCTCCATCATTTTTAAAACAAGTGCAACTCTCTCTGCTATAAATAACCACCCCCCTTAGGCCCCATGTCACCCTGTAACTATCTTCTTATTTTTGCTTTGCTGCTGCACAGCCAAATATGTTTAATTTCATGGTTTCCATTTCCCTATTTCCTACTCACTCCACAAGCCACTTTTCCTCAAAACCTATTTTCAAAAGGGTCAACAAACACCTATCTGTAGCCAATCAAATGGACACCTTTCAGTTCCCATTCTGTTTGACGTCGCTGACCCCTCCTACATCTTGACACTCCCTCTTTCCTTACCTTGTGTGACATCCCAGCCTGGTCCATCTGGCCATTCTTCCTTTAAGGCCTGGTCCTCCTAACACTTGTATATGCTGGTGGTTTGTGGGGCTAAACCCTAGACTTTCTTGTCTAAAGTGGACCTGGGTAACTATATCCCTTTCCTTCAGTCCAGTTACTGTATGCTTACCAAGCACTCCCTTTATTGGAGAGGTCTGTCTTTTGCTCTCTGCTGTCCATGTTTATATGCCAACTGCACACTCTATGTATTTTCTTTGACATCCCACAGGTCCCTCATAATCCACTAAACTTAAGATCTTCCCCCAAACTGCCCCTTCTAGGTGCTCTTTATTGAAGAAAATTGTCTCAGAGGACACAGCCTTGACACTTCCCTCTGTCCCCTGCCCATATCTCACCAAGTCCACAATTCATCACTTTCACCAGCCTCTCTCCATATCTTCCAGTACCATAACCCAAGCCACCATTCCACCTCTCCCAAACTACAGCTACAACCACCAGCCTCCTCGCAGCATCTCTGGTGCCCTCCAATTCATTTCTCCCTCCTTATCCTAGAGAAATCCTTCCTTTAAAAAAAATTCACTTCGTGGCCGAGTGCAGTGGCTCATGTCTGTAATCCCAGCTCTTTGGGAGGCCAAGGCGGGTAGATCATGAGGTCAGGAGTTTGAGACCAGCCTGACCAACATGGTGAAACCCCATCTCTACTAAAAATACAAAAATTAACTGGCCATGGTGGTGTACACCTGTAATTCCAGCTACTTGTGAGGCTGAGGCAGGAGAATCGCTTGAACCCGAGAGGCAGAGGTTGCAGTGAGCCAAGATCCCACCACTGCACTCCAGCCTGGGTGACAGAGTGACACTCTATCTCAAAAAACAAAAAAAGTTCACTTCACATTCTTGCTGAAACTCCTCAGTGGCTGTCCAATACACCTGGGATAAAGTTAAGTCTTGCCTTGCCCCTCACCCACACTGTTCTTCTTTCAGCACCTCCAAAGCACCAAGCCCCCACGCGTCAGAGTATTTACACATGCTCTTCTCTCTCCTATGTCTGCCCTCATCTTCTTGTTTGGCAACTCCCACCTATCCTTCAAGGCTCAGCTTCAGATTTTCTGGAGGAAATTTCACTGACCCTCTGACACTCATCACAATTATGGCTAATTAATTACTTGCAAAATTATTTTTTAATGTCTCTCTCTCTCTCCCTCTAAGCATTATACAAGCAAAGAACAGATTTTTACCTGAGCTCCGGAAGTCAAGGCTACAGTGAGCCATGATCATGCCACTGCACTCCATCCTGGGCAACAGAGTGAGACCTTGCCTCATAAAAAAAAGAAAAAAAAAAAGATCAGATCTTTCTCCTCATTCTGCATTCTCTGTCATATCTCCAATACATTTCACAATGTCTGGCTTGTAGTGAACTGATGATGAATCTTTGTTGAAAAATAAAGAATAATTGGAAGAAAAATTATGAGATTTGACATTTCTTAGACTGGTTTGCTGATTCTCTACATTTTGTAATGTCCTTTATATTCATTGGATAATAACATAATAACTAATATTTCTCTAATGCTTTCTGTTTCTCTGACACTGTCTCAAGTATATTACATTTTCACAAAAATCCTGTGAGGTATGATACTATCATTATCCCCATTCTACAGTAGAGGAAACTGAGGCACAGAGAGGTTACAAATCTTGACCAAGGACACAGAGATGGTAAGTAATAAACTGAGATATAAATCAAAATAGTTTTACCTACCTACTCTGTTCTTAAACACTGTGATATACTATCTCCAAGATCTCTTTAGTGTGTGCAAGGAGGACAGCTGTAGGTGTTGGGATATGTGTATTATTAAGGTTGCTGTTACAGAGAAAAGAAGACCAAAAAAAAAGAAAACCCCAAACTTCAACACATTAATGGTTCTCAAAATTTAATGTGTAGCGCAATCACCTAGAGAGATTATTAAAGCTCACATTATGGGACCCTACCACCAGACTCCGCAGATGCAAGGGGTAAAGCCCAAGAATTTTCATTTCTAACAGACGCCCCAATGATGCTGACGCTGTCAGTCCAGAGACCCCACACTTTGAGGGGCACTGCAATACATAAAGGATTTCCACAAGTTTTTTCCGTCTTAAAAATACAAAGTACACTTCCCCTGAAATCTGCCCTTCTGTAATAATTAAATAGAAAGGAGACACTGCTCAAGAGAAAATTTTAAAATGCAAACAAAATGGAATAGGGTTAAAGTGATGTTTCAGGTTCCTCATCCGCTGGACTCTCCTCCTGTTTTTCCTTTACCTCTTTAAGCACATGTTGTGGTATGCACCTCCTTTTGAAGAGATAAAAGTATTTGCCTCTTACAAGTGTGTTACCTAGCTTATCTTGCTTAATGCTCATGACAGCTCTGTAAGATCGCTATTATTATCCCCATGTTAGGGATGAAAAAACCGAGACCCCAAGAAAAAAGTCAAATCACTAGCCTCCTACCATCGAAAAGATAGAAAGTGGCTGAGCCACAGCTCAAATTCAAGTTGGTGTAACTCCAAATTCCTTATCTTTTCCATTAATTGACATTGCCCTTCATATTTTCATCTACCTTTTTAGTTCTGCTAAACATGCAAATAACAAAAAGCAATTTCTCCCACACTCATAGAAAATGTCAACTGAAAAACACAGATCTAAATTCATCTCTCCCAAACAATATGCTTTTAATGTCTCTTTTTTTGTTCACTTTTCCTTGGACGCTGATTGTTATTCATTTCAAATGTAGAGTGAAAAAAAACTCAAGATCTTAAAGAATTATTAGAACCTCTCTAAGAAGCAGATAACACCCCAAAGCAACCACAGCATGGTTCGTCTTTCTCGAACCACCTGACAGTACTGAATTTTATCACCTTCCTGGTGTGGCTGAAGAAGCCTTTTAAAATTCCACTGCCATGCTGTGAGGCCATACATCCCCCAGGATTAATCACAAATATTTTATAAAGATGAAGTTTCGTTATATCTTTGTTCTTTGTATCTTGGCTTTTGTTAGCGCATTTTAATTAGGATCTGGTATCTGCAATAAACAGTAAACATAAAGAGCTTTGCAAAAATGTATTAGACTGTTTGTTTTCACACTCTAATGCATATTTGCACAATTTTACCATGAAAAAAGGAAAACATGCTAAGCTCTTGGGCTCTATCCCAAATGTCCTGGAATAGAATCCGGAAATTACTAAAAATGCAACCAAACCTCATCATATTCCAGCAATTAACCTAAGAAACAAGGGTCCATTCTCTGTATGAAAAAAACATTTTTGAGGGGAGAAATCTGTGGAGGAGAATGCTTCTCGATAACACGCGTATCGCATTCTCCAAACCTGTTTTGAAATTTGGACTATTTCCCTTTCAGGCTAAAAGAGCTTAATAAACAAATTAAGTTGGGTAATGTTTTATTTTTCTCTTTCAGAGTGTTAGGAGAGCCTCTTCTCCTAAAAGAAGACAAGAAGGACTGCTAAGCACAGAACAAGGGATAAGATAATCACATGTGGTCTCATTTTTAAAAGTACCTGGGGATTAATAATCTTCCTGCTAAATAGTTGTATAGCTGAATGAATTACTATTACAACAGTAGAATCATGGAGAATGCTGATGACAAAGAACAGTTTGGGGGTTTTTATTTGAACATATCCTAATCAGAAAGTGGCAAAAACTTTAAAAATCTCCAAATGTGGCTCCTGCGTACAATTGTTATTGATATGACACCTTGATAGTGTTTGAATGTGATGCAAAATCATAAAAGTGAGAGCAATTCTAAGGCGTAAAGTGATTTTTCCTTCTGTATCTATCCCTTAATATGTTTCCAAATAAAACACAGGATTAAGTAGTTTATTTTGTTGCATGATTTATTTATGGACTGAAACACAGCAAACAACAGATAAAAGGCAAAGTCCCGGGCATCAACTTAAAAGATAAAAATCATTACGTTTTATTAGAGGGAGCTATATAAAAATGCCAACATGAACTGTAAAGAAAGGAAAAGTGTTAGCTCAGAGGTCCCAAGTCTAAGTTATACTTGGGGTTTCTAACTCCCCTTTGGGGGAATAATATGCCTGAATTTAATTAGAAATCTGTTTTTTTAAGATTAAAGTTGTGAAAAAGTTAAAAGGTTGAATCACACAAAAATAAAAATGACTCTGAGGATCTTAGGGAATTTGAACTGGTAAACTTAGATTCTATTTCCTGCCAACTGTTTGCAGGAGGATTAAGAGATGTACAAGAATTATTAGTTTTAGATAAAAGCCAGCATTTTATAAAGCAATTAATTTTTCATTACTTCCACGTAATTTTGGCAAAAATAGTTTTGTTCCAATAAAACTATTAAATTCCAAGAGGTTACTCTAAAATATAGCCATTAACTTCACATTAATTTAACCAAATTTATAGTAGGCTAAACTACAGGCAGGAAAGCAGTAATAGTTTTTTACAGAATACATTATAATTAAAAGGAAGAAATTACGATGAAAAAATAATTTTTTAAAACAGGTAATAAAACTTGTAAGTTTCTAAGTATGGGTATGCATTTATTTAAAATCATTTTTCTATAATGTTTCTTTTTGTTTGTTTGTTTTTTGAGAGAGACTCTCACTCTGTTGCTCAGGCTGGAGTGCAGTAGTGCCATCTTTGCTCACTGCAACCTCTGCCTCCTGGGTTCAAGTGATTCTCCTGCCTCAGCCTCCTCCAAGCTGGGATTACATGGGGCACGCACCACCATGCCCGGCTAATTTTTGTATAGGGTTACCTTGGAAATACCAGTATGTTGTTTTTATCATAATAAATTTATCTTAGGTCAGCTACAGTGGCTCACATCTCTAATTACAACATTTTGGGAGGCAAAAGCAAGAGGATCACTTGAGGCCAAGAATCTAGGATCAGCCTGGAAAACATAGCAAGACCCAGACTCAAAAAAAAAAAAAAAAAAACAAAACAAAAACAATTAGCTATGTCTGGTGAATGGCTATCGTCCCAGCTACTTGGGAGCCTGAGGCAGGTGGATCACTTGAGCCCAGGAGTTGGAAGTTGCAGTGAGCTATGATCGTACCACTGCACTCCAGCCTGGACAACAACAGAGCAAGACCCTATTTCTTCAAAACAGAAAATTTTATTTTATATTGCAATAAATAAAATATACTGTAAAGGTTCAAAAAAAATACTAGCAGCCAGGCTCAGTGGCTCATTCCTGTAATACCAGCACTTTGGGAGACCGAGGCGGGTGGATCATCTGAGGTCTGGAGTTCGAGACCAGCCTGACCAATGTGGTGAAACCCCATCTCTACTAAAAATACAAAAATTAGGTGAGCACGGTGACAGGTGCCTGTAATCTCAGTTACTTGGGAGACCAAGGCAGGAGAATTGCTTGAATCCAGGAGGCAGAGGTTGCAGTGAGCCAAGATCATGCCATTGCACTCCAGCCTGGGCAACAAGAGCAAGGCTCCATCTAAAA
>NW_016107339.1:2239215-2246175 GCF_001604975.1 Cebus imitator | reverse complement strand
GAAAGAAAGAAAGAAAGAAAGAAAGAAAGAAAGAAAGAAAGAAAGAACGAAAGAAAGAAGGAAAGAGAGAAAGAGAGAAAGAAGAGAGAAAGAGAGAAAGAGAGAAAGAAGAGAGAAAGAGAGAAAGAGAGAAAGAGAGAAAGAGAGAAAGAAAGAAAGAAGAAAGAAAGAAAGAAAGAAAGAAAGAAAGAGAGACAGAAAGAAGAAGGAAAGAGAGAGAAAAGAAAAGGAAAAAGAAACTTATTAGCACTGAAAACTTTATTCACAGAGCCATAAACTATCCTTTCCAAAGCTAGAAGTTCCTTTCATGCAGCCACAAAATTCCCTGCAGATAGTCCATTCACCCAGGTTGCTGGAATGTCCTCACTTCCATTCTGAGATCTTCAATCCTTGTCAGAATGACAAAGTTGAGTCAGGATTGGGAACATCAAAGTCTGGCCAGAAAATATTTCTTGTCTAGTCCACCTCCAAATTCACCTGAGTGAATCCCACTACCCATCTCCATCACCAGCAGCCTGCTCCAGCCCAGGGTCGCCTCTCTCGCTCACTGCAGTGTTCTCCTACTAGTTCTCTCAACTTTCATTCTCGTCCCTCAGCCTAACTCAGTTCCCAACCTGTGGACAGAAAGGGCTAGTTAAAAATAGAAATTGAGGCCAGGCACTGTGGCTCACATCTGTAATCCCAGCAGCTTGACAGGCCAAGGTGGGAAAATTGAGACCAGCCTGGGCAACATAGTGAGATCCCATCTCTGCAAAAATAATCTTTTTAATTAGCTGAGCATAGTAGTGCATGCTTGTAGTTGCTTGGGAGGCTGAGGAGGAAGGATCCCTTGAGCCCAGGAATTGGAGGCAGCAGTGAGCTATTGTGGTACCACTGCACTCCAACAAACCAGTATATTGGTTCATGTCACTCCTAAGCTGTAAACCTTCCATTGTCTCCCGGGTACCTTGAATAAAATTTAGCTCCATATCTTGGCCCACAGAATCATGACTTCTATTCTGAATAATGCTCCCTCCTTGCGATCAGATTAGCACAGCCCTACGACGTTCCTTCAAGCATTCTACAGCCGCTTCCACCCCGAGTCATGCACCAGGCACCAGGTAAATGCTGAATTCCCATACCAACACCACCTGGGTTAAGATACTTGCCCAACATATTCTTGATAAGACTTTCTGTCTATCTAGTTTTCAGTTTTACTGTCTCGTTGTGTGCCCCTCTTTCCCTTTGGATTGAGTACCTGAGTCTCTCCTTTATGTAAGATCCTGACTTCCCCTCGAGCACCACCTTATTATTACATACCCAGCCTGGCTCAGCATAGGTCAGAATCCTCCAGATGGAGCACTGCTTAAATGGAAGGTACATTTGCCTAGTTTATACTAGCCCCATGTGAGCCCAGGGAAGTAATACACCATCTCTAGCACTAATCTATTCTGTAAAGATTACATGTGAACTCATATTGTCTCCCCCAGCAAGTCATTAGGTCTTCTGAGGTAAGTAATGTACTTATTTAGATTGTGTTCGTGGAGTGCTGAGGGCTCAGCAGATGTCATAGCCAACATGGGCTCAGCTCAGAACATGGTGGAACCACATGACAAGCTGGCTCAGAGACAGACGTTGAAGTAGGACCTAGGGACCCAAACTAGGGGGCAGGTAAGTCATTCATTATTCAATTTCTGTCCAAAAATCATCTTCTATATTTTGAGGGTTATGCTAAATGATGCAAAGACAGAAATGAATAAAACATAGCTATTGACTATTTATTTCTAAATTCTTGGCTTCACATTATCCCCTCATTGCACATAGTATGTGCACACACATGTAAACACTTTTGTTTTCCTGCTTAGTATCTTTAAGTTTGTTTTAAAAAGAATACTGGATCATTGTCTCTATAGAAAACCCAAGAGACACAATGGAAAACAATGAGAACTAATAATAGAATTCAATTAAGTGGTAGATTCCTGGGAAAATGTACAAAAACCAATTAATTCTCTGCATACAAACAATAATCAAATAGAAATTATTTCCATTCATAATACCAATGAAATGTACAAAATGGCTAAGAATAAACCTAATAAGAAATATGTATAAAGAAAACTCAATGAGGCACATAAAAGAAGTCTTGTGCTATTTGAATGGAACACAATGTTGTGGTGTCAGAAATTTCATTATTGAGGTATCAAGTGGCCCCAAAATGATTTAGAAATATTATGTAATGCCAATTAAAATCCTCTAAATTTTTTTTGGAATAAGACAAAATCATGTCCATGCCAAAGGATTACTAGAGAAGAACACCAAAAAAGAAAACTTGTGTTAGTTATCTTTTACTACATAATAAATGATCACAAGATTTAGCAGCTTAGTAACAAACTTTTATTATTTTAGCCACGTGAATCAGGAATGAAAGCTTGGTTTAGCTTGGTACCTCCAGCTCAAGTTCTCTCACAAGACTTCAAAGTATTAGTTTAGGACTATTGTCTCACCTAAAAGCTCAGCCTGGGTAAGATCCACTTCCAAGCTCACGCTCACATGCACGGTTGTTGGAAGGGTTCAGTTCCTCCCACGCTGTTAGAGTGAGGGCCTCAGTTCCTCACTGGCTGTTGTCATGAGGCCTCCCTTAGTTCCCTGCCACATGGACTTCTCCACAAGGCAGCTCACAAGGCAGCTGGCTTCCCTAAAAGGAAGTGAGAAAATGAGAAAGAATAACCAAGATAGAACCCACAATCTTTTTGTAACTTAATCTCAGGAGTCATATATCATCGCCTTTACCACACTTTATTCACTAGAGAGTCACTAAATCCAGCCCACACGTAAGGGAAGATTACCCAAGGACATGAATACCAAGAGTCAGGGATCATAGGAGGCTGTTTTAGAGACTGTCTACCAATAAAAAGGGAGAATTTGTACCATCAGCATCAGAACATACCAAGAAGTGATACTAATTTAAACAGTATGTATCTGCTGGCAGAATGGACATAATGCAATAAAGCATAATAGAAACCCCAAAACAAATAAAAGTACATAGAAGTAATTAGTACACTAAAATACTGATCTCCAAATCAATGGGAAAATGATAGACAATTAATCAAATTATGCTGAGAAAATGGCTTATCCATTTGGAGTAAAAATTATTTATTGGATCCTTACCTCACTCCATAACCAAAATAATTTCTAGATATTTAAATAATTACATGCATTTGGGGAGGGACATACATGAATCCGCAGTTCTATCAGTAGCATTCTATTTCTTAAGCTGGGTGGGAGTACATGGGTATTTGTTGATAATAAGAAAACTTTTAGCTTACCACACATTGGCACTGTTACTACACATATGTTCATTTAAACTTCAGAATTATCTTATAAAGACAGTTCTATTATTTTCTCCATTGTAAAATAAGGAAACTAAGACATAAGATCTTACAGCTTGATGATTCACGTCTATTACGTCATCTATTGCTACATAAAACATTACCTCAAAACATGGCAATCTTAAACAACAACCATTTATTATCATACAGTTTTTGAGAGTCAGAGATTCAGGAGTGGCTTTGTTGGGTGGTTCTGCCTCAGCGTATCTCATGATATTGCAACTAATGTGTCACACAGGACTACAATAATCTGAAAGCTTGATAAAGCTGGAGGATCCACTTCCAAGCTTCCTTATGAAGCTGTCGGTCTGAAGCCTCCATCAGCTTCCTTGCTAAATGCTGGTAGGAGGCCTTAGCTCCTCATTACTGGACCTCTCCACAGAGCTGATTGAGGTCCTCATGGCATGGCAGCTAGCTTTCCCAGAGTGAGAAATCCAACAGAACAGGGGAAAGAAACAGAGAGAGAAGACTCAATATCTTTCAGGACATGGTGTCCAAATATACACTTCATTATTTTCATAATATTCTACTCATCAGAGGGGAGTGGCCATATTAAGCCCATATCCATGGGGAGGGGAGTTATGCTCCACCTTTTGAAGGCAGTAATGTAAAGAATTTATGGATTTATTTTAAAACCACCACACCCATAAAATCTGTCTTGAAGTCCATGATGTTAACCATGACATATACAGTCATACGTTTTGGTCAATGGTGGGACGCATGAGATTATAATGGAGCTGAAAAATTCCTATTGTCTAGTAACATCACAGCTGTCACAGCTATCATAACATGTAGCACAATGCTACATAATATGTAGCATAACCGTTTTTATGTTTAGATACACAAATATTTACCACTGTGTTACAGTTGCCTGCAGTATTCAGTGAAGTAACACGCTGTACAGGTTTGTAGTCTAGCAGCAATAGGCTATTCCATAGCTCCTAGACATGTAGTAGGCACTACCATCCCGGTTTGTGTAAGTACACTCTATGATGTCTGGACAACGAAATCGCCTAAGGATGCATTTCTCAGAACTTATCCCCATTGTTAAGTGACACATGACTGTACTGTCTCTCTTACATTATTCACACCAATTACTATATGTGAAATATTTCACAATATTTTAAAGGTTGAATATAAAAATTTAAACCATTAGGTGTATCATAGGTAAATATTTTTATATGCTAGTATGGATAAGGTCTATCTAACCATGATTCCAAAGGTTGGAGGAAAAAAAAAGATTGGAAGATATAACTATATTAAAAATAAAAATTCTACATATCAAAAATTATCACCAGCAAAGTAAAAAGTTAAATAGGAAGCTTGAAAACAATACTTGGAACATATATGACAGATGAGAGTTCCTGTCTTCAATATCACTAGTGCGCTTTAAAAATCACTACGGAAAAGATAAGTATATTAACTTAATAAGAAATTGGAATACACAGGCAATTAAAAAGAAGAAATAGGCTAGGCATGGTGGCTCAGACCTGCAACCCCAGCACTTTGGGAGGCTGAGGTAGGAGGATCACTTGTGCTCAGGAGGTCAAGGCTACAGTTAGCCATGATCATACCACTGCATTCCATCCTGGGTCACAGAGTGAGATCCTGTCTCTAAAAAAAGAAGAAATAGAAAAGACCAATAAGCATATTAAAAAAAATTCAACTCACTTAATCTGTAGTAATCAAAAAAACAGCAATTAAAAATACAATCAACTGGTAGCTGGCTCATGCCTGTAATTCCAGCACTTTGGAAGGCTGAGGCAGACGGATCAGCTTGAGGTCAGGAGTTCAAGACCAACCTGGCCAACATGCTGAAACCCTGTTGCTACTAACAATACAAAAAAAAAAAAAAAATGGCCAGGTTTGGTGGCATGCACCTGTTGTCCTACCTACTCAGGAGGCTAAGCCAGGACAATGAACCTGGGAGGCAGAGGTTGCAGTAAGCCAATATCATGCCACTGCACTTCGACCTGAATGATAGAGTAAGACTCTGACGAAAGAAATAAAGAAGAAAGGAAGGATGGAAGGAAGGAAGGAAAGAAGGAAGGAAGGAAGGAAGGAAAGAAGGAAGGAAGTCTGTATTTTCTTTAAAGTTAGCCAAGATTGGAAAAATTATGGCATTTTCAAGATCTGGAGGGAGAGGAAATTTCATATGTCCATTTTGTGTATAAAGTGGTACAAATTCTGCAAGGAAGTTTTTAATACATACCAAAAACCATAGAGCATGTAAGCCCTTTTACATGGCAACTTTGCTTGTATCAATCTATCTTAAAAACTAATTGGACAAAGATATATATAGAGAGAGGCTCATCACAGCATTTTTTACTATACTCAAAAAATTTGAAACAACCTCAATATCCACACACTGAAGGTTTTGTTAAATAAATTATGGTGCCACTGTGAATGATGGAATATGATGCCATTAATGTTTTAGAAGTGTTTATTTACTGACATGGAGGAAATTCATGAAGTTAAATGAATAAAAGCCATATTTAAAGACATATATAACATAATTTTTGAAAGAAAAAAGTTTAAACTATATATGCATAGAACATATATTAATAGTGTTAAAATGTTCTATAGTGCAAACTGTTAGCAGTATTATCTTTAGCTGATATAATTTGGAGTGATTTTTTTCTTTTTTCTTTTCACCTATTTATTTCTATTTTAAAAATACTACCTATGAAATAAGCCCAAATTATAAATCCTAAGTTATCTCTTCAGGGATCCCTTGGTCTTTCTCCTTTGTCCCTCACTAAGTGAATAAATGATAGTAGAGACCAGAACCTGTTATCACCAGTTAATACTCATTAACCCTCTTACCCCTAGCATAGCCTCTGTAATTTGCATAATAAAGAATTGAGTCTAAAATCCTCTGTCCAGGGATCTACGGCCACTTTCATGAATATATGTGTTCTCATTTTAAGTTAGAAGAGCATTAGGCAGCATATCAAGAATGAAGAAATACTCACATTTAAAACAAGAGATCAGAAACATATCTGAATATGAGCCTGTCTTATGCACCTAAAAAACTCGCAGTAGCTTTTGCCAGTGTAGTCTATCATTATTCAAAACTGTATCTATGTCATTTGCCACTGTCATTTTAGAGATGATTCAAAGTTTAATTTCAAATATGAAAAATTTGTAGACTATATACACAGGTCTGTAATTAACAGTTAATCACTCATATTGAAAGTTAGCCAGGGACAAATAGACAATCCAGTTATATCTCTATGTTCTAATGGATTGATGTTTTTAATTAAATTAGTGAAATTCTGGCAAAATGTCTATCAAGAAAAACAGAGTCCAAGAAAACAGCTAGCCACTTTTTTATATAAATGCAAAAGCTGATATTAACGTCAATGTTTTTAAAAGTCAAAAAATTATATAATTTGCATAGTAATAATAAAACATGTTTTGAAAGGCAACAGTCAACAAAAAAACCACCATTCACTTTTCAAAAATAGAGTATTCCTAAATTTAAAAAGCAAGAAAGAGGCCGGGCGCGGTGGCTCAAGCCTGTAATCCCAGCACTTTGGGAGGCCGAGGCGGGTGGATCACGAGGTCAAGAGATCGAGACCATCCCAGTCAA
>NW_016107339.1:2214750-2239016 GCF_001604975.1 Cebus imitator | reverse complement strand
AAGAAAGAATTTTCAATACAGGGGGTAACTTTTAAGATAAAGAGATTCTAAATCTTAACTGCAAAGAAAGAATAAGTGAATTTCACTTTTTTTCTTCCTTAACTAATAAAATCCCACAAACTCTTTTATTCCTATAAGGTAGCATATACCATATCAAATCAATATATGTTTACAAAGACTTTGGAAATTATTTGATTAATGTATTTATTTGGGAAGAGTTTTGTGGGTCACTTGCTAATAGTTTCCTGTATTATCACTGATTATCTTTGAAAGAGTAGTATTGGCTGAACGGTATTTGTCCTTATAGAATCCTGAAGAAAAAGTTTCATCCTTTTAGAGTTACCATTTCCTAATGAGAACCAACTCCTTGATGCTTCTAAATAAATAATAAAGTTATAGCACCCAATGTCTAATTCAGCATTTGTCTTAATGAGTTTTAAGGTAAGGTTAAGTGCTTTGAAATCTTCAGAGAGTAGAAAGGATAATGCACTGTTTCACCCATCTGGAACATAACACGATTCTATTAGATATTAATATACAATTCTTGATTTTAATATCTGCAATTTGAACTATCTTGCATTGCCTACCTGTATTTGATGGAAACAATTAGGGCTTTAGGAGATACAGAGATAAGAATTATATGGGATGCACAAATATTTCGAGGGTGATACTTTCTATTGCTGATGTTTAATACAGGCTTACTGCATTAAATTGAATAGCATTGAACTAGTATTTAAAAAGAGGCATCTACTAGGTAGTAGAAATGAGCCAAGCATCAGAAGACTGGGGCTCTTGTCTCAACTTTGTGTTTGTTATTGCTAGGACCACTGGCCAGTTACATTCTCGGTCTGGTCCTCAGTCTTCTTGTCTATAAAATGATAGCCAATGAGACAATCTCTAACTGCAATTTTCTTGAAGTACATGAAAGCATATTAAGAATGGCCTGTCCAGCTCACGCCTGTAATCCCAGCACTTTGGGAGGCCGAGGCACGTGGATCATGAGGTCAGGAGGTCGAGACTGCCCTGGCCAACATGGTAAAACCCCATCTCTATTAAGAATATTTAAAAAGTAGCTGGGCATGGTGGTACACGCCTGTAATCCCAGCTACTCGGGAGACCGAGGCAGGAAAATTGCTTGAACCCATCAGGCGGAGATTGCAGTGAGCCGAGGTCGCACCACTGCACTACAGCCTGGGCAACAGTGCAAGACTCTGTCTCAAAAAAAAAAAAAGGCCTGTCCCTGAAAATGTCTAATTGGGATGACTTATACTACAACGTAAGGGCGCTTCCTTACAAATTTCAACCTAAGAACCCCCAATCTATGAGAACTCCAAGCTCGTACATTGAGGAAACCACATTCTCTCCCCAGAAAGATAAAACAATCACCTCCAAATATTAATTTACCATGACTAATGACATACTTGTTCACAGTGCCTTTAAAAACAAACCATCAATTTGGTCCAGAGCTGACCTAACATGAGCCAAAGAAACTTTTCTTTAAGTGAACATATCAAAGATCCTCATCCTCAAGCTATACCTAAGTTCCCAAGAGCTAAAGTATATGAAAAATCAAAATAAAAGGCTTTCAGTAATGACTTAGCATAGCAGCTTCTTCCTTTTTCAATATAATCAAAAATCCATTTTGCAAAACTGAGTTGGAGATTTTATTAAAAATCCATTCTGATTTCACTCTTAGTAGGTCCTACTCCCCTGAGATAAAAATATTGAGGACCATTTCTTTGAGACATTGGAACCAGACAAAGCTTTGCTTCTCCCCTGAGGCATGAGCACACTTCCTCCGTTCTGAGGGGCTGATTTGTAATTTATCACCTTCCTTCTTACCCAACACAGCCAGGAGTTTAGACTCAAGGTTGAAGCTCAATCACAGGCACCATGTGAATAATTACAGTTAGCATATTTTCCTCATTCTTTTGCCTAAATTCTGCTTTTCTATTTTATTAATTTTCTTGCTAAGTCATTTTCTATAAGTCATTGCAAGTTCTTTTGGGAAGAGGTGCAGTACAATTAAATACAACTGTAAAATGAGCATAACATATAAAAATTACAGTCTATCCAAAGCACAACATCCTTCACCTCCATACGAGAATATTAAAATTAAAAGTGAACTTATTTGGAAGTGAACAGCATGATATCAGCAAAATTTAGACAAGTAATTTGTTTATTAGCTGCTTCATCAAGTGTCTCAATTCATTTTGCTTTATTAATCTCTTGGGGAAAATTGAGACCTCTCTGAACACTTAGAGTGCTCAATTAAATTATTTCGTAAAAATACATGTTGCTAATTTTTAGGTGTGCATCTACCTTCAAAGTAAAGTCAAAATTCTTCAGAACACGAGCCTTCATATTAGGTTGATGCAAAAGTAATGGAAAAAACCGTAATTACTTTTACACCAGCCTAATATTATTTAGGGGCATATTGGCTGCTGAACAAACCCAAAATGTGTAAAGACAAATAGAGTTGAAGTTTATGTTCACCTGCGAGTCTAAGGCAGTATTAAATTAGCAGGCAGAGCTCCTCTATGTGGCGCTTCACTATCTGGGTCGCTTTCATCTTGGGATTTGCCATCCCCTAGGGCCTCCAGCTTTCAGAAACAGAAAGAAAGCACAAAACACTGGCCCGAAAATAATACATCACTCTCACTCACATTCCATTACCAAAACGCTGGTCTAAATGCAAAGCAAGGGATGTGGGGTGAGGAGGTTAGGAAATGAAGACTGGGAAATGTAGTGCATGGCTGGATGGCCAGTATCCAGCAATGACTCCATACAGGTCATTACGGAAAGGGGCACCTAACTTGTTGTTATGCCTTCCACCAACTCTAAACTCTCTATCCTCCTACAAGGGCTAACAAATATAAAGTGATAATTTGACAGGATATCTTGGCCCGTGTCACACTAGGATGGTGGCAGAGAAGAGCTGCTGGTAAGAGGCAGTTGATGCTGGGCGCCATGGCTCATGCCTGTAATCCCAGCACTTTGGGAGGCTGAGGTGGACAGATCACGAGGTCAGGAGATCGAGACCATCCTGGCCAACATGGTGAAACCCTGTCTACTAAAATACAGAAAAAGATATTAGCCTGGCGTGGTGGCACACATCTGTAGTCCCAGCTACTCGGGAGGCTGAGACAGGGGAATCGCCTGAACCCGGGAGGCAGAGGTTGCAGTGAGCCAGGATTGCACCACTGTACTCCAGCCTGGAGGTAGAGCAAGACTCTGTCAAAAAAAAAAAAAAAAAAGGTAGTTGAACAGACCCAGGAAGTCACACCAAAGGCTGAAGAGTCAAGTAGACAGCAGCCCTGAGATCATAAACTGACAGTTGCCTTCTATGCCACTGAGTCCATGGAAACCAAATAAACTAGATATTCCAGGACAGACTCAATCTCATTTTCTTTTCATCAGTGAAGGCTCTTTGCTCAATGTGTTGCAAGATATGATACCCCTGAAAGACTTCTTAATAAATTTACAAATCAGAAAATTGCCTCTATTAAGCAATATATCCTGATGTTTGAGAAATACGGTTATCAGCTTGGTTCTGGGTCCAGCTCAGCCAGTAAATAGTTGTGTAGCATTAAGCAACCCAGTTTACCTCCGTATAGCACTCAGATTCTTCATTTTTAAAAAATTAAGGAATTGGACCAGATGATTGCTTATCTCAACTAAGATTTAACAGAAAAACTTCAATCTGAGCGGTAATATAAAGCTAATTCAACCTGAATACATTTTCAACTTAATAAATTATGTTGTGACATTGAGGTTAAATCAAGTTATTATAATAAATTGATCCACTGAATTTTGAGCAAGTAATGGTTTGGTAAACCCAAATATTACATATAATGGGGGCTATTCTTTCCAAATATCAAATTTCATTTAACCAAATGCCTACTTTACTGTTGTAGAAATCGAATCATGTGTAACAGAATCACATGAAACTTCATACGTGCTTCTTTTTTTTTTGAGATGGAGTCTCGCACTGTCACACAGGCTGTAGTACAGTGGTGCAATCTCAGCTCACTGCAATCTCTGCCTCATGAGTTCAAGCAATTCTCCTGCCTCGGCCTCCCGAGTAGCTGGGATTACAGGCACCTGCCACCACGCCAAGCTAATTTTGTATTTTTAGTAGAGATGGGGTTTCTCCATGTGGGTCAGGCTGGTCTTGAACTCCTGACCTCAGGTGATCAGCCCACCTCAGCCGCCCAAAGTGCTGGGATTACAGGCATGAGCTACCACGCCCAGCTCATATGTGCTTCTTAACACAGTTATTTGAAAGGAGAATGCATCATGGTTAATTAAGCAAAATGTTGTGGGATACATGTGAACACTAGTCTTTACCCACTGGGTGTCTCTCTGGTCAGTTAGAATGTTATTTGATAAACAGCTGAATGCCTAGTTTGGTGAACTAAATCATTATGTAGTTATCCAAATGGTAACTTCCATTGGGGGCCTTCCTTAAGCAGTGACCAAGCCTTGGAGCAGCTACAGCAGAAAAGTATGCCACCTTCACCCCCTGCCCCAGCACCACTTAGTAGGGGCCGTGGTTGGGGCATTATCCTAAGCACCTCTTCAGTGTCTTCATCAGAGTTCAGTGTCCATTGTGTCTCCCCTGCAAATAGCCCCAAAACATTTACCCAATATCTACCTCTCAACCTGAGAACTAAATAGCAAAATATCTGGCTTCTGCTTAATTTCATTTGCAAACCTCACTAGAGAAGAGGCTAAAGTGTTTAAACTTTATCCTGTGGGTGATGGAAAGTCTCTGAGGTATGTTAAGCATCAGAGAAACATGATAACACTTTGTATTTTGCTAAGATGTTACTCTGGCAACAATGTGGAGGATAAATTATGGGCCACAATGAAAACAGGCACCCAGTCAGGAGAGAACTCTGAGAATTATTGCAACATCAGTTTGCCATACACATTATGACAAAGTTTCTGGTCAGAAAAGTGCACTCCTCCACCCTCCACCCCCATCCCACACCAACCCTTCAGCAGGTTCAGAGGCAAGGAGAAATTTTACACAGACAAATGTTCTTAATCTATACACAGATGCTTCTAGGCAGCAATGCTAGTTCTGCTTGTATTTATAAAATGTATAGAGATCGATGAGAATGCCTTTCTTTTTATTGATTACTTTCAATTACACATTGCCTGGGATGGTCTTTTACCAAATATACCTCATGATTTAGATACTGATCTATTATGAGTAAGGATGAGGTTTTGTGTTTTCTGTTTACCAATATGTCACAGACTGAAACATTTGTCAAATATGATAACAATAATGATAAATTATTAGAAAAACAAAAAGTATACAATGCAAACCCTTTTAAATTTTATTCAACAAACATAAACAAGTCATTCAAAATGTTCTCAAAGTTTCTGAATGCTTTCTCTCAATTGTCTTCACAGACCAGTAAGAATCTGCAGAATAGCACAAATCCACAGATCATACTATGGGTAGCACTGGTCCAGATAGGCATAGCAAGAGCTATAGGAGCCCCAGATGAATGATAACCTCACCCTGAACTCCCCTAGTTCCTCCATCAAAGAAGAGACTGAGCAACGCTAGTGCTAAAACCATTAGGCAGAAGTGGTCAAAGTCCAGCTTGATATCACAAAACAAGTTTTACAACAAAGCAACATTTTTATTAGATTTGGGTCATTGGGGTGTTTCTCTCCTATATCACTTTGCTTTGAGCAACCACTGAGACCAATATTTAAACATGTTAGCACTGATGAGCAATGCCAGAAAAAATATAATCAAACAAAGTGACTAAATTAATAATTTATAGGCTAACAACTATGTGAAAATACAAGGCATGTGGAATTAAATTAGAAAAATGTAATCCAAATTAGAGTATGTCTCAATTAAATTAGATTCTGCAACAGTGTTGTAACTTTAGTTAAAGCCGGTAGCACTACAGTGACCCTATCATCACTAATGATAACTTGACTTGGAGCATATGTGGTGTATTTGAAGCACTTCATAAATACTTATGTGAATGCTTTACTTAAGCTTCAATGATAATAAGATTCTTCCCAGGTTTCTCCTTACAGTGTAATAATTATATTTATTGAGCATTTGTTCCACTTCAGAGACATTACCTCTTTAAATACATCCCCAGCAACCCGATAAGTATTATATTCTCCCATTTGAAAGATGAGAAAAGTTGACATTCAAAGAAGGTAAGCATATGCTCTACTGTATCCTCTCTGGATCACCAGCTTCAGCCAAGCTTTTGTCCAAAAGCTGGAGAGTATTTGCCTGGGATTGGTTTTTCAGCTTTGAATGGGAGGGAGATAAGCTAGTCCTTGTTCCTCACTGGGTAATAAAAGCCCTAGCAAAGTGTCACCATCCAGGGCAGCTGTATCTCTGTACTTATCAGCCTTTTTAAAAACTTTTTATTTTGAAATAATTTTACACTGATAGAAAAGTTGCAAAAATAGCAGAGAGTTCTCATATACCCTTTAGGGTATTAGTGTATAGTCAAAAAGAAGATCCATAATTATCTTAAATGCTAATTCTTCTAATGTTAAAGCTTTTATTATTATTACTATTATTGTACTTTAAGTTCTGGGACACATGTGCAGGACATACAGGTTTGTTACACAGGTACATGTGTGCCACGGTGGTTTGCTGCACCTATCAGCCTGGTCATCTAGGTTTTAAGCCCCCCATGGTATTTGTCCTAATGCTTTCCCTCCTCTTGTCCCTCACCACCCGACAGGCCCCAGTGTGTGATGCTCCCCTCCTTGTGTCCATGTGTTCTCACTGTTCAATTCCCACTTATGAGTGAGAACATGCACTGTTTGGTTTTCTGTTACTGTGTTAGTTTGCTGAGAATGATGGTTTCCAGCTTCATCCATGTCCCTGCAAAGGACATGAACTCATCCTTTTTTATGGCTGCATAGTATTCCATGGAGTATATGTGCCACATTTTCCCTGTCCAGTCTATCATCGATGGACATTTGGGTTGGTTCCAAGTCTTTGCTATTGTGAATGTTAACATCTTATATAACCATAGTATCATTATCAAAACCAGGAAATTAACATTGCTACAATACTATTAATTAAGCTGCAGACCTTATTTGAATTTTGTCAACTTCCCCATTAATGTCACTTTTCTTGTTCCAGGATCCAATCCATGATCCCACATTAGTTTTTATGTCTCCTTGGGCTCCTCTAATTTGTGACAGTCTTGACCTATTTGAATAGTACTGGTCAGTTATATTTAAAAACGTCTCTCAGTTTCAATTTGCTGGATGTTTTCTCACGTTTCTATTTGAGTGAAGACTACCAGAGAGGTGATGTGCCCTTCTCAGTACATCACGTCAGGGAATATGTGCTGATAATATGTCTTCTTATTGGTGATATTAGCCTTGAGAGCTTGATTAAGGTACTGTCTAGTTACTATTGTTCCCTTCATAATAACATTTATTGTAATAAATATTTGAGGGGAGATGCTTGGCAATTATCCTGCCATCCTTTTAACCTTGACATGTCATCTTATTAATTTCGCCATTTATGACACTGACATGAGAGTCACTGTTTATGTAACTTTTCCAAAGAGGTGGTTGGAACAGACTATCAGAGAGTACACCTGCTCATTGTTGAGAAGAGAGCCACTAGAGAACTGAGGAGCAGAGAAGCAAAGTGAGAACGGCTCAACAGAAAAGAAACGAAGCCCTTCAGAAACCCGAAAAGAGACTATGAACTATCTCCCACCCATTGTTCAATAACCCCCTTGTTCCTCCTAGTAATTTAACCCCCACTCACTCTCAAGTGTTAGCAAGGCACATGGCCTTCCAGCTAGAAACCACATTTTCCAGCTCGATGTAGCCCTGTAACTGAGTTCGCAACAATGGAATGTGAGCAGGAAGTGCTGGCTGCACTTTCTTAAAAGGAAGTTTCTTACTCTATATTCCCTTCTCCAAACATGACCCTAGAACAGCTTTTCTTAATCAGTTTTGTACCTATTTGGCATTCTAGTGAATGGTTCCCTGAGACATTAACAAAGTGATGTTTAAAATATATTTAAAGATAAAACAGACTATAAAGGAAACCAATCATAATGGAATACTATTATACAAATATGTTTAAAACAAATAAATGTATGACATATTACTGTATGTATTTCTTCATTGATACATTAATTGTATAACAAAATCTATCAAGGGGTTCTAACAACTAACACGGTTTTAAAGTAGTGCTGAATATAAATGGTATTTTGAGATCTCTGTAATAAGCGTAATGTGCTGTAAAAATGCCTGTGATGTCTATTGTTGACAAAGTCATTAGTCCTGCTAATGCTACTATGGTTTGTTGCCTATAATTAAAGGAAATGCTACATTTCTGTTAGAGGTTTTCCTACCCAAATTCATAGACATTCCAAATATAGAAACCCCAGATTAAGAACCCATCCCCTAGAGGATGTCCGGGCATGACAGAAGGAATCTGAGACCCTGGAGGACCCATGGCACAGAACTATCTGCCTGCCCTGGCCTCCCACCCCAGCAACCTTTGGACTGCTACTTAAGAAGAGAGAATTTCTACATTGCTTGGACCACTTTGTACATCTCTTTTTCTGTACATATCTCTTAGTTACAATAGCTGAGCTGTACTCTTAACTCGAGGGGTTTGAAACTTTTTGGTCTCAAGATCCCTTTACAATCTTGAAAATTATTGAGGATCCCCCCCAAAACTTTTTATATGGTTTATATGTATCAACATTTATCACATTAGAAGTTAAATCTGACTTTTTATTTTTTAATTCATTAAAAATGACAATAATAAAACTATTACATGTTGACACAAATAACATTTTTATGAAAAATAGCTGTATTTCCCAAAACAAAAAAATTAGTGAGAAGAATAGGCATTGTTTTACATTCACGAAAACCTCTTTAGAGTTTGGTTTAATAGAAGACAGGTGGATTCTCACATTTGCTTCTGCATTCAATATGTTTTGCTATATTGTTCTGATTGAAGTATATGAAGAAATTCCAGCCTCACACAGATATGTAGTTGAAAAAAGGTAGAGCATTTTAAGATCCATTTCAGATAATTATGGATCTTCTTTTTGACATTATACTGAAACTCAACAAGTAGTCGTTTTTTAAAAAGTTAGCTGTAATATGGAATCTGAAACTATACCAATTAAATTTTTATATCTGTTAACATTAAAATTTATTGTTTTATCTTGCACTTTGAATGGATCTTTTACCCATGCACAATTGTGTGACACCATGAATTGGTCATTTGAAAAATATAAGCTCACTGAGTTATGTAGCTATTCCAAATGTTAACACATTTCTTTATATAATATTTAAAACTCACATTGGTTAACATCACCATAGATCTCATAAAAAAGTTTTTAGTATTTGGGCAACCGTCAAGCTCAGAATGGTGGATACAAGTCTTTCACAATCATAACTTTCACTTGAAAGCTCAAATGTTATCATTGGCAACAAGTAGTGTCAGTTGTTTTCCTTGAAGTGACAAGGTTACTTGTTTGATTTTTGTAGAAATATTTGTCAAATACCATAGTTTGTCTATCAGTCATTTTTTCAAGAAAAAATGGTTTTCCATGAAAAAGTGACTAATTCAACTCACAGGTCAAACAATTGCACAATTACTTTATATTGAAATGTAAAGGCTTCAAACTTTGATATGCAGCAGAAGTACTTTATGTTCATTTTTTATTTTGTCACCAGAACCCTAAATGTACTCAAAGGTTGAGATTCAATTAATAATTTCTATTGCTTTATCAAAGATATTTGTAATACAATGATTCTTGTCTGTAAGTGCATGGCAGTGAAGAATATAACCACTGCTAGTACTTGGTGCCACTTCCTTGATTTATGCTAAGGAACCAGCAATTTCACCTATCACTCTTCTTGTACCATTGTCATAAATGTCAATACAATGAAAAAGACAAGTAAAATCTTGGTATTATGGTGAAAATAGTTTGGCCTGAGGAACATCTGAAAGAGTCTCAGAGACCCATAAGAGCCCAGGGATCAATTTGAGAAATTGTTGCTCTAACTAATATAATCCCCAGGGCATAAAGCAGGTGAGAAACTGGATGCGGACTTCTCTAGGAAAAGGGCCACAAAGTGACAAGTGAGTCAGTGTGACTGTTAACACCCTAAACCATGACCTCAGGGCCAGACCAGGCCAACCCGTAGGACAATAAATAACCTGATCCACAAACAGATGGAGGACACAAACAGATGGAGAAACATTTCATGCTCATGGGTAGGAAGAATCAATATCGTGAAAATGGCCATACTGCCCAAAGTAATTTACAGATTCAACACTATCCCCATAAAGTTACCAATGACCTTCTTCACAGAACTGGAAAAAACCACCTTAAACTTCATATGGAACCAAAAGAGGGCCCACATAGCCAAGTCGATTCTAAGCAAAAAGAACAAAGCTGGAGGCATTACACTACCTGACTTCAAACTATACTACAAGGCTACAGTAATCAAAACAGCACAGTAGTGGTACCAAAACAGATATATAGACCAATGGAACAGAACGGAGGCCTCAGAGGCAATGCCACACATCTACAACCATCTGATCTTTAACAAACCTCACAAAAACAAGCAATGGGGAAAGGATTCCCTGTTTAATAAATAGTGTTGGGAAAACTGGCTAGCCATGTGCAGAAAGCAGAAACTGGACCCCTTCCTGATACCTTACACTAAAATTAACTCCAGATGGATTAAAGACTTAAACATAAGACCTAACACCATAAAAACCCTAGAAGAAAACCTAGGCAAAACCATCCAGTACATAGGCATATGCAAGGACTTCATAACTAAAACACCAAAAGCATTGGCAACGAAAGCCAAAATAGAGAAATGGGACCTAATTAAACTCCAGAGCTTCTGCACAGCAAAAGAAACAGTCATTAGAGTGAATTGGCAGCCAACAGAATGGGGAAAAATTTTTGCAATCTACCTATCTGACAAAGGGCTAATATCCAGAATCTACAAAGAACTAAAACAGATATATAAGAAAAAAACAAACAAGCCCTTTTAAAAGTGGGTGAAGGATATGAAGAGACACTTTTCAAAAGAAGACATATATGAGGTCAACAAACATATGAAAAAATGCCCATCATCACCGGTCATTAGAGAAATGCAAATCAAAATACATTGAGATACCATCTCACACCAGTTAGAATGGTACTCATTAAAAAATCTTTAGACCACAGACACTGGAGAGGATGTGGAGAAACAGGAACACTTTTACACTGTTGGTGGGAGTGTAAATTAATTCAACCATTGTGGAAGACAGTGTGGCGATTCCTCAAGGACCTAGAAATAAAAATTCCATTTGACCGAGCAATCCCATTACTGGGTATATATCCAAAGGATTATAAATCATCCTATTATAAGGACACATGCACATGAATGTTCATTGCAGCACTGTTTACAATAGCAAAGACTTGGAACCAATCCAAATGCCCATCGATGATAGACTGGACAGGGAAAATGTGGCACATATACACCATGGAATTCTATGCAGCCATAAAAAACGATGAGTTTGTGTCCTTTGCAGGGACATGGATGAAACTGGAAACCATCATTCTCAGCAAAATGACACAAGAACAGAAAATCAAATACCGCATGTTCTCACTCATAGATGGGTGTTGAACAGTGAGAACACATGGACACAGAGAGGGGAGCATCACACACTGGGGTCTGTGGTGGGGAACTAGGGGAGGGGTAGCAGGGGGTGGGGAGTTGGGGAGGGATAACATGGGGAGAAATGTCAGATATAGGTGATGGGGAGGAAGGCAGCAAACCACATTGCCTTGTATGTACCTATGCAACAATCTTGCATGTTCTTCACATGTACCCCAAAACTTAAAACACAATAAAATATATATTTAAAAAATAAATAAATAAAGACATATCTGAGACTGGGTAATTTATAAAGGTAAGAGGTTTAATTGACTCACAGTTCCACATGGCTGGGGAGGCCTCACAATC
Organism: Cebus imitator; assembly: GCF_001604975.1. Lineage (NCBI taxonomy): Eukaryota > Metazoa > Chordata > Mammalia > Primates > Cebidae > Cebus > Cebus imitator. The sequence continues at coordinate 2,226,995 of NW_016107339.1, read as the reverse complement.
ATGGTGAAAGACGAAGGAAGAACAAGGGACATCTTACATGGCAGCAGGCAGGAGAGCTTGTACAGGGAAACTCCCATTCATGAAACTAGGAGAATGGCATAGGGGAAACCACCCCTATGATTCAATTGTCTCCACCTGGCCTTGCCCTTGACACATGGGGATTATAACAAGTCAAGGTGAGATTTGGGTGGGGTCACAGCCAAACCATTTCAAAGGGCAATGAAGAAATTACTGTTAACAAGTTCCACACCCTGTGGATATTTCCATCCATGACCTTCATCTCCATCACTCTCATAAATAGTAACTGGCTAGCAATATCTCTATGTTCTCTGGAACTCCTTGCCATGACTGAAATGTAACCCTGTTCCAGGAGCAGTATCTCCTTGACAACCCTCCCAATTCTCTTGCTCCTCTTAGGTTTTCAGATTCAGCCATTTATTCCATGGTTTCAATTACTATCTATATATTGATGTCTACCCCATCTTTATTTCCATCCCATATTGTCCTCTCGTCCCCAGACTTGTATTCCTAGCTGCCCTTGGAAATCCCTGAGGTTGTCCCATAGGCACCTTGAAATGAATTTCTAAACTAAAACCACCATTAGTATCATTGTAAACTTATTTTTCCTCTTATTTTCTTTATTCCAAAACATGGCCACATAGCAAAGAACTGAGACCTGCTACTAACAACTAACATCAACTGGCCAGCCATATGAATAAGCCATCTTGGAAGTCGATTCTCCAGCCCCAGTCAAAACTGCAGAAAACCACAGAACCAGCCAGCATCTTGATGGCAACTTCATGAGAGACCCTGAGCCAGAAGCGTGCAGCTAAGCCGTTCCTCAATCTCTAAGCCACAGAAACTGCAGTTAACAAATTTTTGTTGTCATTTTAAGCCATTAATTTTTGAGGTAATTTGCTATGCAGCAGGACACTGTGATAGCAGTGAAGACATAATATCCCTGCCCTCAGAGGCTTATAGACAACCTATGCTGTAGTCATTGCCTCGTTTGTCAAACTATTAGCACCTTATCACAGTCTACTACTTGTCATAAAAAAATTTGCCCAAAAAAAAAAAAAAAAAATCAATGGGGAGGGATTATTCAATACTCCAGCCTCACAGCTCCTTGACTCCTCAATTCCTATGATCTGAGTCTTTTCTGTTTTAGCAGCTCATTCCTGTGATCATGCTTTCACCTGGATCCAGATCTCTTCAATTCCCCACTCCCAAACCCAATGCTAACTATGCTAGTCTAGAATACCATCATCTCAAAATTGGGATGGTGACTCACAACTGGGCCATCTATACAGTTTTCAACTTAAATATATTACTCTCTTACCTCAGTGACGAGTTTTCCCACTTGGTTATTTCCATACTCTGAAGCCTTTAAGAGAATCAGGCCTAAAAAGCTTTCTTTTCACCCCAACCTACTAACCCCTTCCTGATCTTGTTTCTTTCTTTACTCAAGCCAGATCCCACAGTTCATCACATTAACCGCCTTTCTGCCAATACTCTCATTTACCTTCCATTTTGTTCCCAGACTTCGATATTTTCCCGTTGATACAGCTGGAGAACACCAATCAGTGCCCCGCTTATATCATTCAGCATTTGCCTCAATCCCCCCAAGACTGCTTATGATGAATACCTGCAACTCTGTTGCTGTAATCTTTTTTCTGGCCATAGGTGCAGGCTTAGCCAGAGCATGCAGGACAAGTCAGAAGTATGAAGGAGTTAACGTCCCTGGAACCAGCCCTCAGCCAACAATGGATGAGACGTTATGGAAAATACCGCGTTCGGCAAACACAGTTAACTCTTACCATTGACCAGAAATAATTCTACTTGTGATGGTCCTCTTTGCCTCTCATTTTCCAGCCAAGGAATGCGCTCCCTCACAAGTCAGTGGGAAGTCCTTTAAATTCACTTTCCTATGCTTTTCCCCTGCCTAGAAAAAATAAAGAAAGAAAGAAAGAAACAGAACTGTCTTTGTTGCCTCTTTTTTCTTGCCTCTTTTTCTCATCCATTTCAAGGAAAATTTGTCCCTTCTACCTGTCTTTCACCTGGATTCTGGATCCCATTTCCTCCCCCTTTACCACTAGAGGTCTCAAATCACCCTTGAACTGACACATGCAATGGAAACTTACCAATTGCCTTATAAACTTACTTCCTTGCAGCATTTGATGTAGTTAATGACTCTCTTCTGAAACTATTTCCTCCTTGGTTTTTGTAAGGCCGGCTGCCTCGCCAGGAGACCGGACACACCCACCTGTTCTGCACCCGGCACCTAACTCTGCACCCGGCACCAATGTCTGGACTCGGCATCGGTTTCTGCTCCCGGCACCTGCCTCGGCACTCGGCACCCAGCTCTGCGCACGGTTCCCCTGGAAGGCCCCGGCTGATGCAACCCCGGCCGGCTCTTGCACTAGAAAAACCCGCCCAACAACCCGCCAACCAATAGCGGCCCACCCCGCCCCAATCCCGCTCCCCTGGAGCCAATCAGAGCACCCTGCTGTTGCTCGTGCCTCATAGCCATAAAAACCCCCTGCCCCAAGAAGTCAGCGCGTCTTGTCTGGCCCCAGTTCCCGGACCATAGAATGTTTTTATACTGGCCTCAATTTCTTCATTTTAAACTCGGCAATAACCCTTACAGTTTTTATGACATTATTCCTTTGTAATTTTCCTTACACATCTCTGAAAACTCCTATTCAGTGTTTCCACTATCAGACAACTCTTACGTTTCTCTTCAAACCCCCACTTCCAACCCCATTGCCACTATCCTAGTCCAGAATATCACCATCTCAAACTGAAATTACTTAAGAGTGATTCGTCTACCTGCCTTCTTTACCCCACCTTGCCCTCCTGCTGAAATTGATTCTCCGTCAGGTCAATGCCCAGTTTAAAAATCTGTCAGTGACTTTTTGTCAGTTGGGCCTGATGAATGACAAGGTTGGCAGCAGAGATAGGAGGTACTAAAACTGGTCCCTTCCCTCACTCAGCTCTGCATAGAAGATGTGACATAATTTCCACTGGGGAGTTGCTCCCTTGGAGAAATCTACCACAGTTGTGCTTGAATACCATGACTTTTCACATAACCCTATCTGACTTTTGAATGCAGCAGCAACAGAATTATCCTTTGTCCTGCTATCTTACTCCCCTCTAAGCCCTAAGCCCTTCATATCAGCTGCACCTTCCTGACACTACTATCCCAAGATTGATATTTAACATTATGATGTTTGTGTCTTTTAAGCCTTGAAGCAGGAATCATGTGCTACACACAAAAATAAGTGCAAAAATAATAATGAAAGTTTATCTTTTTTCTTTGATTGTGGCCACAAGGAATCTCAGAATTAAATTTGTTTTTCAACTTAATAATTGTCTAAAATCCCTATCTGTACTATCTATAAAATTTTGTTCTTATTTTCCATTTATGTCTCTTTTATAATGTCTTTTCTGGATTTGCCTTCTGATGTATTAGTTCTCTATTGCTGCAAACCAATTTACCACGTGCTTAGAAGCTTAAAACAGCATACTTTTATTATCTTTGTTTCCATGGGTATGGATTCTGGGTACAACATAACTGGTTTTGCTCAAGTTCTCACAAAGCTGCAATAAGACCCTGAGCCAAACCAGTTAGATGTCTTCTAGACTGCATTCCTTTCTGGCACTCAAGGTCAAGTCGGCATGCAGGTAAGAAGTAAACTGCCCTGTGAGGGAACATGTGGCAAGGTCTCTCCACAAAGAGAGACCTCCATGGTTCCTTGTGACATGTTCCCTCACACATGACAGCTTACCTCTTCAAAGCCAGGAGAGCCTCTCCAGTCTGAACAGACAGGCACTTCTTAAATATAACATGATTACCCTATCACTATCCTATCACTTTTGCAATATAATGTAAACTAATCAAAAGAGTAACTATACCATTATATCCACATATCCTGCTCATACTCAGAGGGAGGGAATTAAGCAGGGGATGTACACGAAGGGGCGGGAATCTTAAAGGCCATCTTAGAATTCTGCCAACACCACATAATATTGTTTCTATTATGTAAAATTCTTGCATAATTTTAGCTTGGGAAATAAATTACATAAAAAATTAAGAAAATATCATGCATTGTGTGGCAGATTTATTCTAAAAACAACCTACCCTAATTATTCTCTTCCCTATAGCCATACCTCATGCAATGTAACTTTGAAGCTCATCACAGAAGTCTGAGACGGTTTTATGTCTTGCTTTGGCCAATAGGATGCATCTGAAGTGATGATGTGAAAGTCTGAAGCCTAAGACTGATGAGGATTTGCATGTTTCTTCATTCTTTACCTTGAAACCATATCACAGTAACAAGCCCAGATTTGCCTGCTGCAGAATGACATACTATATGGAGCAAAGACAAGCTCACATCTTGGCCAATCCTAGACCAGCCAGTCCCTAGCTGACCTACCAGCTGACCACAGACCCATGAGTGAACCTAGCCAAGACCAGAAAATCTTGTTCCCAATCAGCAGAACCACCCTGTCATCCCATAAACTCATAAGAAGTAATAAATGTGGGGCTGGGCACAGTGGCTGATGCCTGTAATCCCAGCACTTTGGGAGGTCGAGGCAGGCAGATCACAAGGTCAAGAGATGGAGAACATCCTGGCCAACCTGGTGAAACCCCATCACTACTAAAAATACAAAAATTAGCTGGCCATGGTGGTGCGTGCCTGTAGTCCCAACTACTCGGGAGGCTGAGACAGGAGAATTGCTTGAACCCAGAAGGCGAAGGCTGCAGTAAGCTGAGATCATTCCACTTCACTCCACCCTGGCGCCTGGCAACAGAAAGAGACTGTCTAAAAAAAAAAAAAGAAAAAAAAAAGAAGTAATAAATGTTTACTGTTTTAGGCTACTAAAATTGGGGTTTGTTACACAGCAAAAGCTAACTAGTATATGTGAGAAATGCAATAAAAGACTTTATGTAGTGGAAGTAAAGCATCCTAAAAAGGTATAATTCATTCACGCCCTCAAATTTCTGTGTTTCATATCCTAAATCACTACTGATGATTATAGAATGTTTTTAATCTGTGTATCTGAGTAATCTTCATTTAAAAGACTGATGTGTGACCTGAAGTCCTTTCTACAATGAATAGAGCAATAAAGAAATAGAGAAATCAAATAGCAAAATAAAGAATTTTGCTGTGCTGTTCTAGACACAGCTGCCCTAATAGAGAAATGTGCAGTTTCTACTTTCCTTGCAGTTTTTCAGTACAGAATTACTTTAAAATAAATCCCAATGAAAGCAGTAATCAATTATGTCAAGAAGAAAACAAAGTTTGATCTGAAAATACTAACAGAATCTAACATTTTAGAAATAAATTACCATGTCATGTCCTGTGGCAACATTGTATCAAATTGCTTAAAGATAAATTGTATAATCAACTCCTGAGTCTCTGCATGTGGCTTATTCTTTTTGTAGATTATCAAAGGCAAACATTTAATTTCAGGTTTTCATCGCTCTTTTTCTCCACATTTTTTTCCCTTTATATTTTTCTACTAGCTTTCTTTCTATTATCAGTCACAGTATGCTAAAAAGAACAGAAATTTAGTGAACACAATGATAATTCACTTACTCTGTTTCCTAGAAGAATAAGGTGTTCAATGTAAGTAAATTTCAGAGTAAGCCTAAAAGTTATCCAAACACCTTTGCTTTAAAAGAAAAACAAAAAAACAAGCCTGTGACCATTCTGGTATAAATATTTCTAAAATGTATTTTATATTTTCCTTTCTTATGAAAGAGTGTTCTTCATTCCTTAAATAAATCTTTATTGTACAAGATGCTTTAACAGATTTAAAAGGATGCAAAGAACCAGGCACGGTGGCTCACACCTGTAATCCTAGCACTTTGGGGGACCGAGGCAGGTGGATCAAAAGGTCAAGAGATTGAGACCATCCTGGCCAACATGGTGAAACTCCATCTCTACTAAAAATACACAAATTAGCTGAGCATGGTGGCATGTGCCTGTAGTCCCAGCTACTAGGGAGGCTGAGGCAGGAGAATCTCTTGAACCCAGGAGGGGGAGGTTGCAATGAGCTGAGATGGAGCCACTGCACACTGTAGCCTGGTGACAGAGGGAGACTCCATCTCAAAAAAAAAAAAAAAAAAAAGGATGCAAAAGTGAATCAAAACAGTATTCCAACCTCAAGTGCCTTATAATTGAAGGAGATAGGATGGATAATAATTAGACATGTACACAGATGATTCTAGCGGTAAGAATCATAAGAATGGCAAAGACAAAGCAATAAGTAAATTAAAATAAAATGTTGAGTTTCTTTAATGACACTATACAAGGTTTTGTTAGGCTGGATCTTGAGGGCAAATGAGCTGGAACTAGGGTGAAGCAAGTGAGGCACTTGCCCCAGTGCAAAATTTAAGGGGATACCGAAAAACTCAGTAATCAAGATACACCGTATTTTGGTGCATCATTTTAAAAATAAAAATTAATCAAAAAATATTCATGATAAAAAAAATCAAAATTTTAAATAGACTGGATCAATAACAGTACCATGCAGAATCACGTTAGAGCCTGAGACAAAAGGAGAGATTAATAAAAACTTATTTGGGTTGATGACTAGAAAAGCCCACTAACTAGAAACTTATTTTTAAAATTAGTCTACTGTGAAAAAATAATGGTCCACTTCAAGGTATTATAATATTTGTCATTGCTTGCCTCTTTCTATAACTTTGTGTGCCACACCCTGAGCAGAATATTGAGGAAGTAGATTACATGCTATGACATCTTGCTGATAGGAGCAGATGCTGGCCTCATGCACTTTTTCTCTTAACCAATCAGGATTTAGATGGAATCTGAAAACTGATCCCAACCATAAAGTTGTAAATCTGAATATTGGGTCAGAATTATACTGCTCTAACAATTACATTAATGCATTTTCTTCTATACTTTCTGCCAGAGACACCTCTCTCTCTAGACAGCCTAAAGTATGCGTCTGCCTTGTGGGGAATTAGGATTGCTAAACAGGAATGCAAAGAGAAAGAAAGTTGTAATTTGACTTCTGGTTTGGACAATAAGACTCAAATATGCAGCAAGACTTAAAAAAGAAAAGGCATTTATAAGTTCCCTTATTTCCCTCCTTTAATTTATCCAAAGAAGAGCTGACTAAAATAGAGTGTTCTCCATAGGATAAGTACCCTGTCTATCTTTGGCCAAGGATGTGGGGCTTGATGCCTTAGGTAAGAAGGGTATGATACATAGAAAGTGAAATGTCCAACATTTGCTGATTCTGACACAAAGAGATTTAGGGAGGAGAGAAACAAAAAAGGAAACAGACAAGCTTTTCTCTGAAAATGGCAAGTTTCAGAGTTGAGGAAAATGAAAACACCAGAGGGGGATTTTCCAAATTCAATTCTAAGGAGCAGGAAAGCCCCATCTTTTCATTTCAGTTCTCAAGTTGGGACTACCTTGGGAAATAACAACACTACAACATTCTCCTTCAGGGTCAGGCTGACTTTCCTGACATTGTACCATTGCTTGGCTGGCTCCCTGTCCATGTCCAGCTTCTTCTATTCTCTCTCTCTCAATCTCTCTCTCTCTTTTTTTTTTGAGAAGGAGCCTTGCTCTGCCACCCAGGCTGGAGTGCAGTGGCACAATCTTGGCTCACTGCAACCTCTGCCTCCTGGGTTTAAGCAATTCTGCTGCCTCGGCCTCCCAAGTAGCTGGGATTATAGGCATCCACCACCATGCAAGGCTAATTTTTGTATTTTTAGTAGAGACAGGGTTTCACCATGTTGACCAGGCTGTTCTCAAACTTCTGACCTCAGGTGATTCACCCACTTTGGGCTCCCAAAGCACTAGGATTACAGGCATGAGCCACAGTGCCTGGCCGCTTCTACTATTCTCCTACTGGATCTATTTGTTACTCTTGCTCTTGTTCTTTTTGAGCTGCTTGAGATGAATGCCCAATGTATTTATTTTTATTCTTTTCAATGTAATAACATTTAAGTCTATGAAATTTCCTCTGAGTGCAGTTATGATGTAATGCTGTGAGTTTTAATATACTATTCATACAGTCTTATGTTTCTACATATTCTATAATTACCATCTTGATTTCCTCTTTGACCTAAGAGGTAAGTTGGGAGACTATTTTATAATGTTCAAGTGTTGAAGTTTCTATTTGGTTAAGTATCAATAGATATGAAAACACGTCCCCATAAAAGCCTGTAACTGAATGTAGCAGCATTATTCATAATAGTCAAAAAGTGGAAACAATCCAAATGTCCATTACTGATGAATGGATGAAACAAAATGTGGCAGCCAGGGGCCTTTGAAAAAGTATAGAAGTCGGCTGGGCGCAGTGGCTCACATCTGCAATCCCAGAACTTTGGGGGACAGAGGCAGGAGGATCATGAGGTCAAGAGATGGAGATCATCCTGGCCAACATGGTGAACCCTGTCTCCACTAAAAGTATAAAAATCAGCCAGGCATGGTGGCGTGTGCCTGTAATCCCAGCTACTCAGAGGGCTGAGGCAGGAGAATTGCTTGAACCTGGGAGGTGGAGGTTGGAGTGAGCCAGCATCACACCACTGCACTCCAGCTTGGCCACAGAGCAAGACTCAGTCTCAAAAAATAAATAAATAATAAATTTTTTAAAAATGAAAGGTGCCATATCCATATAATGAAATATTATTTGGCAATAAAAAGGTAGGAAGTGTTGATATGTACTATAACATAAATGGACCTTGAAAACATTTTCCTAAGTGAAACATGCCTGTTACAAATTACCACATATTGTAGGGTTTCATTTATATAAAATGTCAAGAGCAGGCAATTCCGTAAATAGAAAAAATAGATTAGTGGTTGTCAAGTCTGGGGGAAGGTGGGAATGTGGGGGTAACTGCTATTGAGTATGGGGCTTCTTCTTGGGATGTTGAAAATTATACAATTAGACAGTGGGTATGGTTACACAACTTTGAGAATTGCTTGAACCCAGGAGGCAGAGGTTGCAGTAAGCCGAGATCACGCCACTATACTCCAGCCTGGCCACAGAGCAAGACTCAGCCTCAAAAAAGATAAATAAATAAAAAATTCATTTCTTCTTGGGATACTAAAAATCACTGAATTGTAAACCTTAAGAGTGAATTTTATATGACATAAATTATATTTCAAGAATGCTGTTATGTAAACACAAAAAAATACTGTTGTAGCACAAATATTTAAAAATTAGTTTATCCTATATTCATGTAATCTGAAGAAAGAAGTTGCCAGAAAAAAAAAACCATATAGCTGGAGAACATTTTTTTGACATTTTTTGACAGAATTTTAAAAAATATAACATACATACATAAAATTGCAGAAATTATGTGAACAACTTGTTAATGGGGCAGAAATGCAAATACATTACTAAGATATCTAATAAAATAATTTGGGCCAAGGTGTTAAGAACAGAAATAGTCCAGCCATTGCTCAGTGAGGTGATATCCTGGGACTTCTGCCTTGGGCAAGCAGTGAAGGCAAGAGGGAGGAGGTCATCCAGTCATGAATACATGAGGCTTAATTTCCAAGAATATACACAGAACTCCTGCAACTCAACAACGGAAAGACAAACAATCCAATTAGAAAATGGGCAAAGAACTTGAACAGACATTTCTCCAAAGAAGATATACAAACCTCCAATAAGCACAAAAAATACTTAATATAATTAGTTATCAGGGAAATGCAAATCAAAATGACAATGACATACCACTTCACATTTATTAGGATGGCAATAAACAAAAAAACAAGAAAATAACAAGTGTTGGCAACCATGCAAAGAAATTAGACCATCATAGATTGCTGGTGAGAATGCAAAACAGTAAAGCCACTATGGAAAACAGTTTAGCAGTCCTTCAAGAGATAATCAGAATTACTATAAGACCCAGCAATTCCACTTCTAAATATATACACAAAAGAACTGAAAACAGGAACTCGAGCAGATATTTGTATGACAAGGTTCATTGCAGTATTGTTCGCAATGGCAAAAAGAGAAAACAACCCAAGGGTTCAATGACAGATGAACGGGTAAACAAAAAATGGAATACATCTCATATCTATACAATGGGGATTATTAATCCATAAAAATGAATGAAATTCTGACACATGCTACAACATAAATGAAACTTTAAAACGTTATGCTAAGTGAAATGAGCCAGACACAAAAGGGCAACTACTGTAAGACTCACTTATATGAGATATCTAGAATGGGCAAATTCACAGAGATAGAAGGTGATTTGAGGTTACCAGCAGCTGGAGTGGAGTGAGAGGAAAATTGAAAGTTACTAGGTACAGAGTTTCTATTTAGGTTTTCAAATTTTTTCTTTTCTTTTCTTTTCTTTCTTTCTTTTCTTTTTTTTTTGAGACCAGGCTGGAGTGCAATAGTGCAATCTTGGTTAACTGCAACCTCCACCTCATGGGTTCAAGCGATTCTCCTGCCTCAGCCTTCTGTGTAGCTGGGATTACAAGTGCCCGCCACCACACCCAGCTAATTTTTTTAAAATTTTTCTTAGAGATGGGGTTTCACCATGTTGACCAAACTAGTCTTGAACTCCTGACCTCAGATGATCCACTTGCCTCCCAAAGTGCTAGGATTACAGGCATGAGCCACCGTGTCCAGCCAAATTTTTTCTCTTTTTTTTTTTTTTTTTTTTTTTTTTTTTGGAAATAGATACTGGTGATGGTTGCACAACATTGTGAATTCATGCCACATAATGTAAAAATGATTAATGCCACATAATGTAAAACTGGTTAAAATGGCAGGTTTTATGTCTTTTACCACAAAAAAATTTAAATCCATGAAGCCAACAACTTCATTTACTATCTTCTCTAAATTTCCATTGTCAGACAAATGTCACTGAAATTAATAGGAAATGTGCAGTTCCTATTGATGGGCACAAGGAATGGATTATTAATCTATGCTAAAGGCCAAATAAAATGTTATATAATATAAATATTACCACCATATGGTATTAGTTTACAGGACACTTTACAGACCACTTTGAATTCCGTATCAGGCTTTACAGACCACCCATCTAGAAGAAAATGTATTATGGAACATAGATGCTCTGATTCTAAAAAGATGAATTTCCATTTCCCTTCTGATTTAATTACAATTCTCTTTTAGACAATCTTATAATATGTGGATTTATTAGAGCTGAGATTAGTTTTCGAAAAGAAAATAAACACAGGAGGTAATGTGACCTTTGAGTAAAAATTCAATCTAATTGGTTATTGTTCATAATTACCATCTTAAAGGAAAAACCCACAAGTTCTGACTCTCTCATGTTTTTATATTATTAACCAGGTCATCATAATATATATTATTTAGATACTGCCAAAGATTCCAGTAAAATTTTGAAACATGGGAATACAGGTAACATTTTTTTGAATCACTGGTCTTTTTTGATGATGAATATATATTTGATCATGCAAAAAATGTATTTAGCAGCCTATTAGAAATTCAGATGCAGAAATTCTTTTCATATGATCTGTAGAAATGGACTAATACAGATAATATGAACAGAGAAAGATAAAAGACATCACGTTGTATATTCAATAATCCACTACTCAAAGATAAAGTTTTCTAATAACCATTAAAATGAAATCAAAGAATATATAAATTTTAATTTAGCATAGCATTGTATTACATCATAGCTTATGAGAGGTTTCCAAGGAATCTAGCAACAGATAGATTACTAGTCACTTACTAAGAATTTGGAAATCCCAAAGGTACAGAAAACTTTATTGCCTCAAAAAGATTTTTTTTAAAAAAGAAGTTACATTCCCAGTCATAAAAACCTGATAAAGAACTGTTATAAACTTAGGCACTTCTGAATAAAACTGCAGTTAAGAAAGCCAATTATTTTCATAGGGAGAATAAATTTTCCTATGATAATTCAAATAAAACTGGTAAATGGATAAATGCTTTAATAAAAGGATAAGAGAAGGCTCAAGGTAAGAGCAATTTATCCAAAACAAGGGGGCATAATGAAAAAAGAGATAAGGAATATCTTTAAGGCATATTATAAGAGAATACAAATCTGAAACTCTGGTAAATGTGGTTTAGCTTTAGAAAGTTTGGAGGAAGGAGGCCGGGTGCGGTGACTCAAGCCTGTAATCCCAGCACTTTGGGAGGCCGAGGCGGGTGGATCACGAGGTCAAGAGATCGAGACCATCCTGGTCAACATGGTGAAACCCCGTCTCTACTAAAAATGCAAAACATTA
>NW_016107339.1:2184784-2214575 GCF_001604975.1 Cebus imitator | reverse complement strand
AAAAAAAAAAAAAAAAAGTTTGGAGGAAGGAATTTTTTTTCTTCTTAAATGTTAATTTGTTTAAAGATGAAAGATGACATCAGTAAGATGGCTGAATAGGAGTTCCCAACATAGTTCCCTAGCAGAAGCATCAATTTGAACAACTACCCATACTAAAATGCTTTCCCAAGAGCTAAAGAATCTAAGCAAGAGAATATACCACCTGGGTGGAGCACAGAAATAAAAAAAGATTCACTGAAGAGGGAAGGAAAGGACAGTTTTACATTGAGCAAGCATGCCATGCCTCTCCTAAGGCCAAACAGCACTGTGTGGAGAAAGTTACCTTCTCTCTCCTTTGCATGGCAAATGGAGAGTGAAATGAGCACAAGACTTTGCTGCAAACCCCAGCACCAGGTCCTCCTCTGAACCTTGGCAGTAGACCAACTGCTGCAATCTCAGGCTTCAGGCCTACCCCAGCACCAGGACAGCCTTTATGGTCCAGGCTCCAGCCCCGCCTCAGGGACTCTGATTCCTAGGCTTCCCTAGAGCCAGACTAAACCCTATAGCCCCAGATTCCAGTCTGTCTACAATGGACTGAGGCTCCAAGCCAGTGCCCACACCTAGGCTAGAGGCCCACCCCAGTAGACTTTGGCACTGGACCAGCCCCAGGAAACCCAGGATTCAAGCCCACAACTATGGTCTCAGGCTTCAAGCTGGTTCCCAGGAACACAGGTGCCAGGCCCTCCCAGTGGATCCTAATGACAGGCCAACCCTGGTGGTCACACAACCCAGTCCATCCCTGCAACTCAGACTCAAGACCCACCTCAATACCAGGTCAGCACCCTTGGAACTAGGCTTCAGTTCAGCCCCTGTGGACATAAGGTACAGGAACACAGTCATTAGGTCCACTCCAATGGACACCAGCCCAAGGTCAGTTGCCATGGATAAGGGGCTTAACCCATGAATGCAGGCACCAGGCTGATCTCTACAGACCCAAATGTCAGGTACATCTGCCCACTAACTTAGTCACTAGGCCATGCCACTGAAAAAACCAGCAGTAAGTTCAACTATGGACCCTACCAGAGGTCCTTTTCAGAATCTCTCTATGGGCTAACTGATGAAGGGTATTCCATGCCAAAGCCAGTCTGTATAGACTGGAAGAGATACTTACTTTTTCAAATGCACAGACACCAATAAAAAGTCACAAGGATCATGAATAATGAGGAAAACATGGCATCAACAAAAAAACAAAGTAGAAAACCACTGACCGACTCTAAAGAAATGAAGATGTGGCTAGGCATGGTGACTCATGCCTGTAAGCCCAGCACTTTGGGGGGCCAAGGTGGGTAGATTGCTTGAGTTTGAGATCAGGAGTTTGAGACCAGCCTGAGCAACATGGCAAAACCTTGTCTCTACAAAAAATACAAAAATTAGTGAGACGTGCTGGCATGCACCTTTGGCCCCAGCTACTCAAAAGGCTGAGGTGGGAGGATTGCTTGAGCTCAGGAGGTTGAGGCTGCAGCGAGTCATGATTGTGCCACTGCACTACAGCCTAGGCAACAGAGTAAGACCATATCTCAATAACAACAAAAGAAAGAAAAAAGGAAGGGAGGAAGGAAGGAAGAAAGGAAGGCAGGAAAGAAGGAAGGAGAAAAAGAAAAAAAAAAATAAGATTTATGAACTGCCTGATAAAGAATTCAAAATAACTGTCTTAAAGTAGCTCAATAAAATGTATGAGAACACAGATAGACAGCTAAAGAAAATCAGAAAAACAATGCACGATCAAAGTTAGAAGTTCAACAAAAAATACAAAGAACATAAAAAAAGAACCAAAAGAAAATTCTGGAGCTGAAGAACACAATGATTAAACTGAAAAATTCCATAGACAGCTTCCACAGCAGACTCAATCAGGCATAAAAAAAATCAGCAAGCTTAAATGACAGGTCATTTGAAATTACCCAGTTTCAGAGAGAGAGAAAAAGTAAAAGAGTGAAGAAATTTTGAGAGACTTATGAGACATAAATGAACCAGTTTTTGCATTGTGGAAGTGTAAGAAGCAGCACAGAAAAAGGGAGGCGAGAAAGCTTATTTAAACAAATAATGACCAAAATTTTCCCAAATTTGAAAAGTGAAGTGAACATCTAGTTCCACAAAACCCAAGGACCTCAAACTGTTTAAATATAAAGAAATCTTCACTGACACACATTATAATCAAATTCTCAAAAGTAAAGGCAACAAGGGAATTTTGAAAGCAGAAAGAGAAAAATGACTCACCACATACAAGAGAACATCCATTAAACTATCAGTGGATTTTTCAGCACAAACTTCACAGATTAGGAGAGTGTGGAATAATATATATTCAGAGTGCTAAAAGGAGAAAAGAAAAACACTGCCAACCAGGAATACTATATACCTGACAAAGCCATCTTTCCAATATGAAGAAGAGATAAAGACTTTCCAGACAAACAAAAGCTATGGGAATTCATCACCACTATACCTACCTTATAAGAAATGCTACTGGGTGCTACTGGGAGTTCTTTAAGTTCAAATAAAAGGATACTAGCTAACATCATGAAAACATGTTAAGGCAGGCACTATGGCTCACACCTGTAATCCCAGCACTTTGGGAGGCCAGGACAGGAAGATCACTTGAGCCCAGGAGTTTGAGACCAGCCTGGGCAACATAGCAAAACCCCATCTCTACAAAAAATAGAAAAAATTAGCTGGGCATGGAGGTGCCCATCTGTAGTCTCAGCTACTCAGGAGGCTGAGGTGGAAGGATCACTTCATCCAGGAGGTAAAGGCTGTAGTAAGCTGTGATTGCACCACTACATTCCAGCCTGGGTGACAGAATGAGATAGGAAAGAAAGGAAAGGGAGAAAGAGAGGAAGGAAGGAAGGAAGGAAGGGAGGGAGGGAGAGAAGGGAGAGAGGAAGGAAGGGAGGGAGGGAGGGAAGGGAGAGAGGAAGGGAGGGAGGGAGGGAGAGAGGGAGATCACATCACTGCACTCCAGCCTGGGTGATAGAGTGAGACTCCATCTCAAAAGAAATACATTAATTAATTAATTAAACAAATAAATTTTTAAAATTCTAAAATTCATATTGAATCTAAAATGAGCCCACGTAGCCAATGCAAGGCTAAGCAAAAAGAACAAATCTAGAGGCATCACATTACCCAACTTCAAACTATGCTACAAGACTGTAGTTACCAAAACAGCATGATACTGGTATAAAAGTAGGCATGTAGACCAATGATACAGAATAGAGAACCCAGAAATAAAGCCAAACACAGCCAACTGATCTTCAAGAAAGTAAACAAAAACGTAAAGTGGGGAAAGGACACCCTATCCATCTAATGGTGTTGGGATAATTGGCAAGCTTCATTGGTGAATTCTACCAAACACTTAAAGAAGAGTTAATGCCTACAAAACACTGCTGAATGAAATCACAGATGATACAAATGGAAAAATATTCCATGCTCATGGATTGAAAGAATCAATATTATTAAAATGAGCATACTGCCAAAAGTGATCTACAGATTCAATGCTCTTCCTCTCAAATTACCGTCATTTTTCATAGAATCAGAAAAAACTATTTTAAATTTAATATGGAACTAAAGGCCGGGCGCCGTGGCTCACGCTTGTAATCCCAGCACTGTGGGAGGCTGAGGCAAGTGGATCACGAGGTCAAGAGATCGAGACCATCCCAGTCAACATGGTGAAACCCCCTCTCTACTAAAACTACAAAACATTAGCTGGGCATGGTGGCACGTGCCTGTAATCCCAGCTACTCAGGAGGCTGAGGCAGGAGAATTGCTTGAACCTAGGAGGCGGAGGTTGCGGTGAGCCGAGATCGCGCCATTGCACTCCAGCCTGGGTAACAAGAGTGAAACTCTGTCTCAAAAAAAAAAAAAAAAGGAACTAAAAAAGAGTTGTGTAGTAAAAGCAATCCTAAGCAAAAAGAACAAAGCCAGAGGCATCAGATTACCTCACTTCAAACTATCCTGCAAGACTAGGGTAATCAAAGCAGTATAGTACTGACACAAAAGCAGACACATAGACCAGTGTAAGAGAATAGACAATCCAGAAAGAAAGCCACACGCTTACCACCATCAGTTCTTAGGCAAAATCGACAAAAATAAGCTACAGGCAAAGGACTCCCTTATCAATAAATACTGCTGGGATAACTGGTTAGCCATATGCAGAAGAATGAAACTGAACTTCTAGCTTTTACCATACACAAAAATTAACTCAAGATAGATTAAAGATTTAAATATAAAACCTCAAACTATAAGAGTTCTAGAAGAAAATCTAAGAAACATTATTCTGGACATGAGCTTTGGGAAGGAATTTATGACTAAGTCCTCAAAAGCAATTGCAATTTGTCAACTAAAATTGACAAATGGGACCTAATTGAACTGAAGAGCTTCTGTATGCAAAAGAAACTATTAACAGAGTAAACAGACAACCTGCAGAATGGGAGAAAATATTTGCAAACTATGCATCCAACATAGGTCTGATATCCGAACCTATAAGAAATGTAAAGAATTGAACAAGCAAAAAACAAATAAAAAATATGCAAAATGTATAAACCTCATTAAAAAATCAGCAAAACTTATGAACAGATGCTTCTAAAAAAAAGACATACAAGTGACCAAAAAAACATATGAAGAAATATTCAACATCACTAATTATCAGAGAAGTACAAATTAAAACCAGAGTAAGATATACCATCTTATACCAGTCAGAATTGCTACTATTAAAAAGTCAAAAGATAGGCCGGGCGCGGTGGCTCAAGCCTGTAATCCCAGCACTTGGGGAGGCCAAGGCGGGTGGATCACGAGGTCAAGAGATCGAGACCATCCTGGTCAACATGGTGAAACCCAGTCTCTACTAAAAATACAAAAAACATTAGCTGGGCATGGTGGCGCGTGCCTGTAATCCCAGCTACTCAGGAGGTTGAGGCAGGAGAATTGCCTGAACCCAGGAGGCGGAGGTTGCGGTGAGCCGAGATCGCGCCATTGCACTCCAGCCTGGGTAACAAGAGTGAAACTCCGTCTCAAAAAAAAAAAAAAAAAGTCAAAAAATAGCAAATGCTGGCAAGGCTGTGGAGAAAAGGGAACACTTATTCACTGTTGGTAGTGATGTAAATTAGCTCAGCTACTGTGGAAAACAGTTTGGAGATTTCTCAAAGAACTCAAAACAGAGCTACCATTTAACCCAGCAATCCCATTACTGGGTACATAATGAAAGGAAAATAAATTATTTTACCAAAGTGACACATGCACTCATATGTTCATCACAACATTATTCACAATAGCAATGACATGGAATCACCCAAAATGATCATCAATGGTCATATATCTAATATGGGGCTAATATCTGAAATATATAAGGATCTCAACTCAATAGCAAGAAAACAAATAACCAAATTTTTAAACAGGAGAAGGTTGTGAGTAGACATTTCTCAAAAGAAGACATAAAAGTGACTAAGAGGTACAGTATATGAAAATACATTCAGTATCACTAATCATCAGTGAAATGCAAATCAAAACCAGGATGAAATGTTATTTCACACCTGTTAGAATGGCTATCTTCATAAAACAAAAGATAACAAGTATTGGAGAGGATACGGATAAAAGGGAACACTTACACAACGTTGCTGGGAATGTAAATTGATACAGTCATTAAGGAAAACAGTTTGGAGAATCCTTAAAAATTAAAAGTAGAACTACCATATGACCTAGAAATCCTACCTCTGGCTGTACATACAAAGGAAATGAAACCAATATCTCAAAGAGATAGATATCTGCACTTCCATGTTCATAGTAGCCTTATTCACGACAGCTGAGATATAGAATCAACCATTGACCAATAAGTGGAAAAAGAGAATGCAGTATATATTTACAGTGGCGTACTATTCAGCCTTTAAATAAGAAGGAAACTGTCATTTGTGACAACCCAGTGAAGTGGAGGATATTAGGCTAAGTGAAATAAACCATGCACCGAAAGACAAATACTGCATGATCTCACTTATGTGTGGAATCTTAAAAAGTTGAACTCATAGAAGCAAAGAAAAGAATGGTGATTTCCAGGGGCTGAAGGGGTTGGGGAAATGGGGAGATGTTGGTCAAAGGGTATCAAGTTTCAGTGATACAGGTTCTGGAGACCTAATGTATAGCATAGTGACTATAGTTAGTTGTGTTGTTTACTTGAAATTTGCTAGGAGAATAGATAGATCTTAAGTGTTCTCACCACAAAAATAGATGATAACTCTTTGAGGTAATGGATATGTTGATAGTTTGACTATGGTAATCATTTCACAATGTATACATCTATCAAAACATCATGTTGTACACTGTAAATATATACTAATTTTGTATGTCAATTATAGTGCAGTAAAACTGGAAAAAAATAAAAAAAAATTTTAAATAATGAAAAAGATGAAAAAGTCTGCCTACCATGAAAGTTACCCTATAGTATCACTCAAAATTTTGGAGCGGTCTAAAATCAGACCCACAGTTTCTGGTGACACATTTCAATATTATGAAGTGTTAACTAAACCTATTTTGAAGTCAATGTATTCTATTAACTTACTCCCAAATCAATTAACTGCATTAGTCGAGACTCTCTTAGAATTAAATCATAAAACTAACTTCAGTCATCTTAAGCAAACTAGCAGCCTAGCTTGATTGCCATGGCTTGAGAAAATACTCAGAACAGCAGGTGCTCATCTTATGGACTGGTGATCTGGACTCACCATTGCCTGGATTTGCTTTCCCTTTCCATTTGTCTCCAGTCTCTGCCTGTAATGTCTGCATCCACCTCCAGTTGGAGAGAATGAAATTAAGCCAAGACAAGCCAGGGTTAAATTAATCAGAAGCAAGAGAAATAAGGAAACATGCACACGAATGTTCATTGCAGCACAGTTTACAATAGCAAAGACTTGGAACCAACCCAAATGCCCATCGATGATAGACTGGACAGGGAAAATGTGGCATATATACACCTTGGAATATTATGCAGCCATAAAAAACGATGAGTTTGGGTCCTTTGTAGGGACATGGATGAACCTGGAAACCATCATTCTCAGCAGACTGACACAAGATCAGAAAATCAAACACCGCATGTTCTCACTCATAGGTGGGTGTTGAACAAGGAGAACGCATGGACACAAGGAGGGGAGCACTACACACTGGGATCTGTTGGGGGGAAATAGGGGAAGGACAGCGGAGGATGGCGAGTTGGGGAGACAGAGCACGGGGAGAAATGCCAGACATAGGTGATGGGGAGGAAGGCAGCAAATCACACTGCCACGTGTGTACATATGGAACAATCTTGCATGTTCTTAACATGTACCCCAAAACCTAAAATGCAATAAAAAAAAATAAAAACTTATAAACAAGCCAATTCAATCCCAGTCAGCTTTTGAATACATAAGATTTTCATAAACCTTTTACAACCCATTAAAATTTTTTCCCCAACTTTCTATGTTTATTTACTTTTTTCTATATCATTTCCAGTTCAATTTGAAACAACATTTAAATAACTTCTAAACAAAAAAAAATCATTTTTTTATCAAAAAAAAAAAAAAAAAAAGAAGAAGCAAGAAAAAGAGCAAGAGGGAATAAACACAGAAATGGACCCTCCCAGTCTTGAAATTTTAGAAAGTTACATTTGTCTTATCTGAGCTCCTGTCTCAAGAAACCAACAATCAATCCTCTCAGATAGTATCAGTGAACTGAAACTTAACAGATTACCATATCTGGACAATGAGACATCAGACCTCTTGCCAATCATGATTGCCTAACTGATCATCTGCTTCCCGTTGATTTACTTCTCTTCCTTACCTCTCCCTAATCCCTGTTTTCCTTCATGGTTACATTTCTTCCCTGCTACATAAACCCCTAATTTTAGCTGGTCAGGGAGATGGATTTAAGACTGATCTCTCATCCCCTTGGCTGCAGCACCCAAATAAAGCCTTCTTCCCCAGTAATACTTGTTGTCTCAGTTGGCTTTCTGTCTGGTGAGCAGCAGAACCTAGACCAAATCCTTGGCATTTCAGTACAGTGTAAAAGTGTCTATATGGCAAGGGAGTCCCTAGTTTAAAGCTCTGAGATTTCCAGAATCACGGTGGTTCCTGAACCATACTGATTCTTCCTCTGGTTCTGTGGGCTATCCTTCAAATGAAGATCTTTTTTGGCTTATGCTGTTTTGAGTTGAGTTTCTGTCACTTGTAACCCAAAAAGTCCATAAACCTTTTTTTATTCAGATAAACCCACACTAATTAGAATTTACCTCTCTGAATAGTGCTAGAGAACTGATTTCCTCGGAAAGGAAATGTGTGGGCAATTTGTCATCAACCTAATGGTTTGGGATTTGTTACTGCAAGTGAGGCTTCAGGAGAGGGACTAGTATAAGTTATTTATAAGGCATAAAAATGAAGCAGAATTATCAATCAATACTCAAGGCAAAATTATAAAGACTCAAAGTAAAAGCAATAGAGTTAATGATACGAATATGTTATACTAATCAGCAAAGCTATTAATTTCCATGTTCAACAAGCATTCACTGAGCATTCTTTTTGTGCCAGGCACTGTGCTAGGTGCCATAGAGGTCAAAAAGGGGCATAATGCACAGTTCCTGCACTCAATGAGTTTATATTTTCGGTAGAGGACACAAAACTGTTGCTCACATTGCAGTTCTACAAAGTGGTAATGAAGTGGCCCATAAAATAAGATAAAGTAAAGAATTATTCAGCGTCTCAAAGGTGAAGGAGTTTTGTCCCACATTGAGATGAGCCAAGATTCATGGAGGAGTGGCACTGACATGAATGTTGACAGAAGGGCATCCTTTAAACAAATAAAATGTGGAGTGGGAGGATAGGGGTAAAGAAGGGGTGGCTAAAACACTCTAAATAGAGAGAAGAACAGGAGCCAAAGCACAGGAGTTTGTAAACATCATTTTGTTAGGATAGTGAGTTTTGCCAGATAATATAAGGTCTTAAAAATCAGGCTCAAGAACACATGAACACAGGGAGGGGAGCACTACACACAGGGGTCAGTTGGGAAGAAATAGGGGAGGGACGGTGGTGGGTGTGGAGCTGGGGAGAGATAGCAAGGGGATAAATGCCAGATGGAGGTGATGGGGAGGAAGGCAGCAAATCACACTGCCACACGTGTACCTATGCAACAATCTTGCATGTTCTTCACATGTACTCCAAAACCTAAAATGCAATACAATAAATGGAAAAAAAAATCAGGCTCAGAGATTTAGACTTTGTCTGGGTGAACGAGGCACCAGTGCAAATTGTATAAACAGAATGAAGCCAAATTAATAGAGCAATGGTAGACTGGATGAACTGACCTTAGAAGAGACTGAATACAGCACAGCCCTCAGAAGGCTGTTAAAATAGTCTAGATGAGAGCTCATGGGTGATTCATTTGAGAAGTCGCTAAGGAAATGGAGAAATAAGAAGAGTTGTGGAAAATATTAAGGAGATAGGACAGGCCTTGTCAATTGACTAGACAATGAAAGATGATGTCTAAGTTGTATGAACAGGAGCTAAAAGGAAAAGAGGGCCACTAACTGACCTAGGGGGAGGAAAGCAGTAAAAGCAGGTTTGTGAAGGGAAGGATAGCTTGGGCTATCTTGTGCTTGAGGTGTCTTGTGACTATCCTAAGGTAGAAGACCAGGAAGCAGTTAAGTGTAAAACTATTGAGTTTAGGAAAGAAGTTGGGAACACAGGTTTAGCTTTGGTAGTGTGCCGAGAGTGAGCAGTTGAGGTCAAAAAATTTGACCAATTAGAGGAAGTGAGAAAAAAATTGGCAAAAGACATAAATAGCATTGGCAAATAGAAACCACCTCTTCCTTGTTTGATTTCTTGAGCTCTTATCTTCTGTCCAATAGGGAATGATGATACTACTTAAGCCACAGGCAAAATAAGACAACAAATGTAAAGCACTTTGAATGCTGGCTGGAACATGGTAAGGATTCAGTGAATGTTGTCCTGGAGGATCAACAGAGTGATTGTTCTAATGAATGGAAGTAGTTAAATAAATAATATTATGCAGCTATTTAAAATTATGTTTTTGAAGAATAGTAAAATGACTTGGGGAAATGCCTTTAATATTAAGAGGGAAAATCAGAATAAAAATGGTAACTCTACCATGTAGAAATGTGAATACAGACACAAACACTTGCAATAAAAAAATGCTCACAGTGGCTACCTCCAGGTAATGAGAATAATGCAAATCAAAGCTTTTTTTTCTTTATTTTTCACTGCATTGTCTGTATTTTTATAATAAGTATATATTACTTTATTATAAAAAATAATTTCAAACAAAGAAAGTTTAATCAATAGCATCAAATATTTTAGAAAGTTACAATGGGGGAAAAACCATTGATTGTGGCAACCAGATGATCACCAGTGACAGTTTTAGCAGAATAACGATGGTAGAAGCTACTTTAAAAAATAAAATATTGGCCGGGCGCAGTGGCTCAAGCCTGTAATCCCAGCACTGTGGGAGGCCGAGGCGGGTGGATCACGAGGTCAAGAGATCGAGACCATCCTGGTCAACATGGTGAAACCCCATCTCTACTAAAACTACAAAAAATTAGCTGGGCATGGTGGCGCGTGCCTGTAATCCCAGCGACTCAGGAGGCTGGGGCAGGAGAATTGCCTGAACCCAGGAGGCGGAGGTTGCGGTGAGCCGAGATCGCGCCATTGCACTCCAGCCTGGGTAACAACAGTGAAACTCCGTCTCAAAAAAAAAAAATAAATAAATAATAAAATAAAATAAAATAAAATAAAATATTTCGGTCGGGTGCGGTGGCTCACGCCTGTAATCCCAGCACTTTGGGAGGCAGAGACAGGTGGATCACGAGGTCAAGAGATCAAGACCATCCTGGCCACCATGGTGAAACCCCGTCTCTACTAAAAATACAAAAAATAGCTGGGCGTGGTGGTGCACATCTGTAATCTCAGCTACTCAGGAGGCTGAGGCAAGAGAATCGCTTGAACCTGGGAGGTGGAGGTTGCAGTGAGCCAAGATCGCGCCACTGTACTCCAGCCTCACAACAGAGCGAGAACTTGTCTCAAAAAAAAAAGAAAAAAAAAATAGAAAAGTATTAATAAGGTTGAAACCATCCGTATACTTCTCTCTAATAACATTTCCCCTTTTTCTCTGCAAGAAGTAGAGATTATTCCAAATGCTGTGCTTAAAGCCATATTTTGAAGAGTTCTGTGAGCAGGCGTTGAGAGAATGAAAGCTGGGACTCTGGAAGGCTCTTTCATGATTTGGTGGTAAAGTGGAAGAGAACAATAGAACAATAGCTTGAGGGAAGTACAAAGTGGAGAGAAGGATGGTAATTTAGAATGGAGCAGAAGTGAGAATGTTTCCAGCAGAAGTCAAGGTATAGATTAAAGGTGCAAGAGTTATGGGAAGCTATGACTAAAAAAAAAATCTACTCTCAAAAAGGCCAGAATGGTTGAAATAGGCATTTTGGAGAGAAGTACAGCTACATTCCTGAATGACCCATTCTGGTCATTAAAACTACTACATTATTCAGTTTAATGGGTGTATTTTCCTTGTCCTTCAGGGTAAAATATATGCTACATTAGCATAAACCTTTTTTAAAAAAATCAGTCAAATCTCATTGGAAATGTTACAAAACAGAGAAATAGTTAAAACTCAACAAAATATTAACAGAACATACAAAATGTTGCTGTAATTCCTTGACGAATTGAACTCTGTAAAAGAGAAGATTTCTTCATTTTTATTTCAAAAGTGCCACATGCGTAAATCAATTTGTGGTTCCATTTTTACATGATTATTGAAAATGAATAAAAGAGCTACTTGGCTGTTCAAGATGTTACTCTATTTTTCTCAACAAGATTATGCAATAATACCTAAATTTTTAACCAACAGAATGAAATTGGGTTATGGAACAAATTATTCATAGAGATAGGACTCACTTCATAAAAGGTAGACTCTCATGAAACAAGGTGAGCAAGGTTTGAATATTGTTAGTTGCGCCCCAAATATTTCATTCCCAGTTCTGATGATAGTGAAATACATTGAGCAAGCATTTGATAATATTAAAATGGCTATATGCTTTTGAAGGATTTAAAAGACTTGATCTTAAGAAACTATTTACAATATTCAATCGGTATGCCTCCTCACATACATCTTTGAAAGGATTTATTAAAATTAATCAGCATTAGTCTGAATTCTTATTTAAAGAGTAGGGTAATCCAGGATAGCATCTGTCTCCATAACTGTATTTGCCTGATATTAAATTGCTTCCATGCATGTTTTAGGCAAAATAATCATACAGTAAGCTATTATGAACTCAGGCAGCATCTAATTACTTGTCACTAAAAATTATTTACCAGTAAAAATTATTTTGAATTCTCTTCCATCTAAAACAACCATAAGTGTATACAGTGTCATTGATTCTCAGAGATATCACATGGACATATATTTGAGTCTCAATATTTTGTGATTAGAAAAATAAAGTCACAGAACAGGTCTCCAAAATTGTTTTCAAACTAGTTCACTTATGAAACAGTCAATATTATTCATATATAATTTTCATAGGATATATATTTGCTAAAAAAACACCAAAATTTTTCCTTTGTGGAATGATTATTTTTATCATTTTAATAAACATTGGGAAAATATATTAAAGTTCTTCTCTATTTACTAACATTGCTCTTGAGTAAGTTACCTAGCACCCACAAAGAATGCTTATCCATAGCTGTCAGTCATTCACTGATAGGTCCCACCCAGAGACCCACTGGTAGATCATCACGCACATAGAAAAAACTTAGTTATCATTGACCATGAAGGACTTTGTGAATATATACTAACGGCTGGTTGCCTCCCATTAGAGTTTCTGATTTCAGTATGTCTGGGTAGGACCTAAGAATTTGTAATTTTTTTTAATGCTATATTCCATGCCAAAAGGAATCTGTATTTTTAACAAGTCCTGGGTGATGCTAATGCTACTGCTCTAAGGACCACACTTGAAGAACTACTGGTATAAATAATATGCTTATATGCATAAACCTCTAGGACACATATGCAATGACAATGCCATTGACTTGACATTTGATGGCTTCTCATCTACAAATACAATAACATTCCTCTGAGTATCTTGTTCTTTTAGACATGCCCTAACGTTAATCTCAGCCAGGATAACACAGCAATTTTTGATGTCCTAAAGGACTTACAATTCAGTGTAGGGTACTTGTTATTCCACTCTCTTCCTCTCTGCATTTGACCCAGGACCCTCGGGAAAAACAGATGTCATCTAGCCTCTAATTAGAGAGTCCCTCTGAAATGGGGTAAATTTGTCTCTCTCTCTCTCTCTTTTTTTTTTTTTTTTTTTTTTTGAGATGAAGTCTGTCTCTCTGTGGCCCAGGCTGGAGTACAGTGGCAAGATCTCAGCTCGCTGCAACCTCCTCCTCCCCAGTTCAAGTGATTCTCCTGTCTCAGCCTCCCAAGTAGCTAGAACTACAGGCACGTGCCACCACATCTGGCTCATTCTTTGTATTTTTAGCAGAGACAGGGTTTCGGGGTTTCACCATGTTAGCCAGGATGGTCTTGAACTCCTGACCTTGTGATCCACCTGCCTCGGCCTACCAAGGTGCTGGGATTACAAGCATGAGCCACCGTGCCCAGCCAATTTGTCTCTTTTTTATGGATAAGAAATCATGTTTTGTGGTACTCCAGTGGCATTTCTTGCAAGGAGATTATTTTATTCCCTTAATATGAAAGAAAATTATAGTCCATTAGTAAGCAAAAGGGACGACTGCAAAATCATGAATATAATAGACTAAATGGAAGTTTTGTGGAATTTGATATCTCTATCAGTCAGATCCCTGAAGGAAATATAAGTTTTTCCAGATATTTTAAACAGATATTTCACATAATCAGGTGTTTGCAAAATCATTGAAGGAGTTGGAATATCTGACATCAAGAAGTCTGATCTAGGAATCAGAAAGCCCTTGCCAGCACTGTCTCTCAGCACCCACAAATCTGGTGATTAGATACTGGTATGCCAAATCTGACCACCTCAACTCCTTCTAGGTGCACATCTCCATGACTTTGCTCTTTGGGAGAAGAATATGGTCTTTACTTTATTTCTGCCTTCCAAAGATAAGGTGTGTGCATCTAACTGACAGAATCCAATTTGTATCCTGAACCCTAATTTTAGTTCTTAGATTTCTAGCCCCTGCAGGACAGTAAGGTACTCTAAGATTAGGGATGGACACCAAACAAGCTGATACACATGCTGATATATTTCCATGACAATTATTCACTACCATGTGAAAAAGTCCATGTTTGTCCCAGTTATTTCCTGTTCCTACTTCTCCTTCTCCTCTTGCATGCATACGCATTCACATACACACAGGCATGCGTACACAAGCACACACACAAGCAGAGCTGGGTGTGTCCTACCTTCCTTGTTTCTGTGAGACTTACTATCATTTGATTCCTAAATATTTGCATCAATTTCTATTCTTTTCATAAGAAAATTTTCAAATTGTAGGAGATACAGGTCATCTACGCCTGTCCTCTACTTTAAAGCTTAGGAAGCTGAGGCCAAGAGGTAGATGTCTAGTAATTGGCTGAGTAGGGAGCTGAATCCAGTTCCACTGTTTCTCAATCCTATTCACCTTCCACAAAACATGTAACTCTGTCACTGAACTATGTTGATTGTTCTCTTTATGTCCTTTATTGACATCCCTTCATAGTACCACCATTCTAGCTCAAGTCTTCAAATCTCAAACATGAATTCAAGCAAGAGACCCTGAGATTATCTTCCTGCCCCCTGTGTCTCTCCACTTTAATTTACTCCATATTTTGCCACCATGACTTCATTCTCCTAAAAATTCTTCACTTTGATCACTAAAATGGCATAGATGTTGCTGACAGAATGAAGTTCAAGTTTTTAGTTTGGCCCACCACCAGCCAATCCTCACTATCTTATCCAATTTCACTCTTATATAAGAGGATTAGGACCTTGGCCACTTAGTGATAAGGTATGTCCTTTAAATTACTGGGACAAATCAAGAATAAGAAGTGGTTAACTATTAGGTCAAAGACATAATTAGGAGTCAGATCTGATCTTTTGGTTAGATCAAGGACTACCAATCAAAATATGAGAACTTGGAATAAGGTACAATTCAAGGCCTCTTAGCAAAGTTATGAAGCTGAATGGGAATTCAGCAATCAATAGAGCAATAACTAAATAAATAATTGTTTTAAATCAAAAGGCCTAATTTTTATTTCAAGTTTCAACACTCCCTATATGACTTTGAAGCCCATTACTTAACCTCTTTAAGACAATTTCATCATCTGTAAAGTAAAGACAGTGATAACTTCCTAGTAAGGGGTGTTGTTAAAAATAAATGAAATAACATGTATGAAATAATTGTGGAGCGCATCTAGCATATATTATTAATTCACTCCTTTTTTTCTTCCTTCCTTTATTTATTCACCTACAATTTACCAGGTACTAATCAAAGTGCTTTTTAGACAATACTCAAGAATGCAGTGAAAAACAAAATATATAAAGTTTCTGGCATTATGGAGCTTGCAAACTAGTGGAAGAGGCAGACAATAAATAAATGAACATAAATATAATTACATAATTACAAACTGGGATATGTGCCATGAAATTAAAGAATAAAGTGGCATGAGAACGACCAGCGGCAGGAGGGACCTAATTTAAATTGAGGTGGTCAAGGAAGACCTCTCTCAGGAAATATCATTAAAACTGAGGCATGAAAGAGAGGAATTAACTAATTGAAGAGTAAACAAAGAGTGTGACCAATAAATGCTAATTATTTTCTTCATCTGCACTGTGGATGATAGCCCCTTTAGTTAGTCTTTAGGTGGAAATATGAAAGCCAATACCAAAAATGATGGCTGAAGGAGCTGAAAGCAGTCACCTTGATGGTGAAGAAGAATGAAGAAGGATCAGTGATATTCTGGAGCTGGTGCATACTGGCTCTCAAGAGCTGATGGTGCCTCACATGGCTAGATTGAATTTGGTCATGGATGGAGTATTTACAATATGGAAATCAATATACATTACAAATGAAGGCTTTTTTTTTCCTCCAGAGAATTTGTTGTGAATTTTTTTTTAATTTTCAATTTTTGTGGGCACATAGTAGGTGTACATATTTATAGGATACATTAGATATTTTGATCCAGGCAAGCAATGCGAATATAATCACATCACGGGGAATGGGTTATCCATCTTCTCAAGCATTTATCTTTTGTGTTACAAACAATCCAATTATACTCTTTTATTTTTAAATGTACAATTAAGTAATTATTGACTATAGTCCCCTATCAAATACCCATTAACCATCCCTTCCCTCCCAACCCCCACTACACTTCCTAACCTCTGGTAACTATCATTTATTTTCTATCTCCATGAGTTCAATTGTTTCCATTTTTAGCTCTCACAAATAACTAAGAACTGCAATGTTTGTCTTTCTGTGACTGATTTGTTTCACTTAACATAATAATCTTCGGTTCTATCCATTTTGTTGCAAATGACAGCCTCTCATTCTTTTCTATGACTGAATAGTACTCTGTTTTTGGTTGTTAAATATTGACCAGCACACCACTGGCAAAGCCCTGATATTTTGAACTATGTTCTTTAGAAAAGACAAAAATTAAATTAAAAGATATAAAAGGCCAAGTGCGGTGGCTCATGCCTGTAATCCCAGCACTTTGGGAGGCTGAGGCGGGCAGATTACCTGAGGTGGAGGTGATCTGCCCGCCTCAGCCTCCCAAAGAGATTTGAAACCAGCCTGGCAACATGGTGAAAACCCCTGGCCAACATGGTGAAAACTCTGCTAAAAAGACAGTGAGCCAAGATTGTGACACTGCACTCCAGCCTGGGTGACAAAGTGAAACTCCATTTCAAAAGGATAGATACATAGATAGATAGATAGATAGATAGATAGATAGATAGATACATATAAATTTAAATACTGGATTAGAATGTAAAATTTTATTATTATTGAGAAAGAGTCTTGCTCTGTCGCCTAGGCTGGAGTGCAGTGACACGATCTCAGCTCACTGCCACCTCCACCTTCAGGGTTCAAGCAATTCTCTTGCCTCAGTCTCCTGAGTAACTGAGATTACAGGTATGCGCCACTATACCTGGCTAGTTTTTGTATTTTTAGTAGAGTCAAGGTTTTATCATGTTGGCCAGGCCAGTCACTCCTGACCTCAACTGATCCACCTGCCTTGGCTTCCCAAAGTGCTAAAATTATGGGCATGAGTCATCGTGAGTGGCCTAGAAGATGAATTTTTTCTTTTTCTTTCTTTCTTTCTTGCTTTTTTTTTTGTTGTTGTTGTTGTTGTTAAGACAGAATCATGTTCTGTCACCAGGCTGGTATGCAGTGGGGCTATCTCGGCTCACCGCAATCTCCAATTCCCTGGTTCAAGTGATTCTCCTGCCTAAGCCTCCAGAGTAGCTGAGATTACAGACATGCACCACCAAGCCCAGCTAATTTTTGTATTTTTAGTAGAGATGGGGTTTCACCATGTTGGCCAGGAAGTTCTAGATCTCCTGACCTCGTGATCCACCCACCTCTGCTTCTCAAAGTGCTGGGATCACAGGCATGAGACTCCGCGCCTGGCCAAAATTATTTTTAACTGTGAATAATATATCAGTCAGGGTCCAGTCAGGAAAAAAGAAAACAGGCTAAGTACTTCAAACAGAAAATATTTAATACAGAGAATTTTTATACAGGCATTTAAAGATTGAGAGGGGAGGCTGAAGTAATTTGGAGATTAAAAATGCCAGGGAAAGTTATAGCTTCTAGGGCTGGAAAAACAAAAAGGAACAGATACTATCAGAATCTAAAAGTTCTAAGGGGTTGTAAGATAGGAAGGGACATCTCCATACAACTGTTACTCAAATCTCTGAAGAAGAAGTGCAGCCAGGTGGGCACAGGAGGGCCAAGGAGACATGGCTAGAAGACAATGGAAATGGTACTCTGGAGATAGTGTGAGGGGTGCTAGGACAGTTGATGAAGGATGGGTGGGCGGGTGAGGGATTGCGGTGGGACTGCTACTCCAACAGCATGGCTGCTGCATGTACTTCTGAGGGGCAGCTGCAGTGCTGGCTTTGGAAGTGCCACAGGAAGCCTGAAGCTATAGCTACAGCTGTTCTCTCCTACTGGAAGGGGGCAAACCTGAGCTGGAAGCCAGGAGGGGGTCCATCTTCTCTCCTCTCCACTATTTCATCAATGTCTCCTATAGGTAGAATATCTCTGGAACTGAGCTGGAAGATGCAGTTTTGTAGTCCCAGTCCTACAGGTGTAGAGCTGAGAAAAATAGACAAATAACCGGCAAAGCGGAGGTGTTCGTTTTCACAATTTATAGTTGAAATTATATGGGACTGCAAGGACTGGTTCATAGGCTAAGTTGTCAGTTACGTTTTGCTGTCAGAATAGGCAGAAGAGTCTCACAAGCCTGAGGGGAAACAGGCTGGGAAACAATTCTCCACGGGTCTCCTGTATTTCTGCATGTCTTATGAGCAGGGCACTGGCAACTTTTGTTATCCACTAATTTTTCAAGGATGTTCATATAATAAATAGCCTTGGAAGATAGATATAATATCTCCCTCTGGAATAGATGGAAGGTTTATTTGCTGTCCAATACAATAAATACACTGGTTTCGTCCTGGGCAACAGTTGGACAGATTTTGCTTGTATGAGGCATAAAGAAAAAGATTACGAAAGATTGGGGTTTCCTAAGCTGTGGTTCCTCAGCTATGATACAAACTCTTACATATGCATCCACCTGACTTGTTCAGTATCACTCCCATGGGACTCGTGGGGCAAGAGGAGCCTATGTGAATATGAAGCTCATGCTGCTTTTGTGTTATGATTAATAAAGTCCTTTGTCTCTTACCCAGAAGTCCCCTGCTTCTACCTGCGTTCATGTGGCAGGCTAACCTGTTTGCCTGCAAGTAGAGTAAATCTCAGATCCTTCACAGTTTTTGACAGAATCTTCCATTCAATTCCTCAGACACTTTGCTGTGAAATGATTGCTTACCCAGCCTTTGTGGACATGTCCAGTGTACAGATGATGAATTCTCTCTGCTCTAAAGCAATTCGCAGTGTAAAAGGAAAGAGGTGCTTTCCTACCACCTCCATCACCACCGCCATCACCACTTGTGCTATCACCACCACTAATACTATCACCACCACCATTACCACCATTGGCAGAGAAAACTGATACAAGTCAGTTTTCATATGTCTTTCTGCTGTCAATCTTCAAAAATCGTCCGCAAGTCTTTATCTGCCATTGTCTTCTTTCTTACTGCTTTTGCCTTTTGGGTTTATTCTTTGCTGTACTTCTAGTGGAGTTTTAGAAGGGAAAAATTGTTAGAGGTTTTCAACCTGTCATATTTGAACAGGAATGCCTAAATTTTTACTTTCTATCAGATGTGTTTATGTGTTTTTTTGTTTCTGTACATACTAATGAACTTAAATCTTCAGGGTCCTGCCTTGCAGAAGGACAGCTGTCTGAATGTCATCTTATGATTAAGAATGGTGTATAAACCTTCACCCATAAAACCTTTCTCAGAAAACTTTTTTCTCTTTGGAGACTTGTTAGCCATCATTAATACTAGCATGCAAGTGGGCTTTAGGTCTTTTTGATAAGGAGGAGAAACCAGAGACTTCTTTTCGGCATCTTGAAAGATGATTTGCAATAGAGTACCTCCTGGAAGAAGGGGCTGAAGCTGCCATCTGAAGATACAACTGACTAATTCCCAATTATACCTAGGGCTGGCAGCATGTTTTTTCACTGAGCTGAGGTGTGTATCTCTACAAGTCTCTAACGTTCCAGGAAATAAATAATGTATTGAACTCAATAATCTTACTGAACCTTGAGCTATTTCTCATCCATCCCTTGCAATAAAGAGAAAAAGCACAGCTTCTGCGTCTTCTGCCCATTAAACAAGATTAGTTTACCTTTTCACCAGCTTAAACGAAACAGCAACTCAACGGTCCTCCTAGGACTAACCAAATAAGAAAATAGTGCTCTAATCAATGTTACTGCTTAGGCTTAATAGTTTTCTGATATTTGGTCTAAATTTTATTGCTGTCAGTTGAGTATCTCTTTTTAAGGATTCTAGTTTCCTCTCAATTATGTGCATATGTTTCACGTAATATATCTCCTCGTTGTAGATGGGTAAGGGGACACTGAGAATGACATTGGTTACTGAGATTTTCCTGTTATTACAATCAATGGTTTCTTTATGATCATTTTGTTAAACCAAGCATGTATTATATTTTTTATTTTGAGTTCGGTGAAGTCAGTGCTGTTGGCCACTTATCCCCATGTTCAGAATTTTCCTCCCATTTGATGAGAAAGTTGATAACAGTGTCTTTTCATCAAGGTGCTTTTAAGGTAATTTTAATGTTTTTGTTTAACATGGCTCAAAGAGCAACCCAAAAAATCAAGATACAGATGCTGATTAAAACACACGGCTGCCTGCTTCCTTGCATATTGGCCCAGTGCCTGGAAGGATTGTGCACCAGCAGGTGGATAGGATTGTGGCTGATACACCTGACGTGAGAATGGACTATAATGAAAGCCAGGCTGCACTCCAGTACAAATCAGGATCTTCGTGTCTTTGACTAAATCACTTCAGATCAAGCCTCTATTATGGCAGAACTAACTATGGGTTTCAAAATTAAAATCAGGAAGGACTTCAGTATCATTATGTTATTTCTACACATTGTAGGAATTTTATACTGGGGGATGATATGAAAATGGAGAAGATAAAAACCACTGTGGTAGATTGACTGCAAAAAGAAAAAAAAACGACTCCAATTCTTTACCCCTTGTTTGCCATATCACTTTGTAGTGCTCTCCCACTCTGACTCTGGCTTGACCAGGCAAATTGCTTGAGCCAATAGGATATTATCAAATATGGTGCAAACAGAGGCTTGAAAGCACTTACTTGTCTCTTGCACTCCTGCACTTCTGCCACCACCATGAGCAAATGAGTGGGCTGTCTGCTAGTGGATGAGAGACACATGCTCAGTCTCCCCAGTTACCTAGCCAATAGTGAGCCAACCACCTGACATGTCAGTGAGTCCATTCTGGACCAGAGGAACTACCTTACCAAGGCCAACATAAATTGCAGATCAACAAACTAATAAGCTAAATAAATGCTAATTATTTGAAGCCACAGAGATTTGAGGTAGCACCACTGAGCATCATCATGGTAACTGACAATTCATACTACCACTGTTCAATTCAAAAACATTCACCATGTGCCTTGGAGGTTCTGAGATGATGCAAGCATGAGTAACGCATAATAGTCCTTTCCCTCAACATACTTATAAACTAATAGAAAAGACTTGTAAACAAAGAACATCAATGTAAAGTATTGCTAAATATAAGCACAAATGTGATGCTGTGAAACAGTACCCAGTTTCAATAGCTGTAAAGAATCCTTACAATGTGAAATGTATTACATTACAAGGGGTACATATGCACATATAGACATACGTGTGTTGCCTGCACAATATGGTACACAGAATCAGGGATACCCACTCAAACTACCATAGCAAATCGTATGTTTACTGGTGTCAATGCGGGTGTTTACTGTTTGTTGCCAAAAGTTCACAATGTTCACGTATCTGCCTGTTTGGGATTGAGGGAAGGCTTCCTTGTCACCTTGAGCCCCAATCAGGAGGTCACTTGCCCTTTTGATGAGAAGGAAATAAAATACCATTCACCTTATCAAGGTTTGTGTAAAACTGTAAACAAAGGGAAAGAAGCATTGTGTCAGAGGCAGCTGAGCATCAAATAGAGACGGATCTAATTAGAAAGAAGAGCTGAAGCATCATTTTCTGGTACCTTGCTACTTGAAGTATGCTCTATGGACCAGCAGCATCAGCTTTACCTGGGAACTCATTAGAAATGCTCATCTCAAGTCCTGTGCCAGATACAATGAACCAGAATCTTCATTATAACAAGGACCCCAGCTGGGCATGGTGGCTCATGCCTATAATCCCAGCACTTTGGGAGGCCGAGGTGAGCGGATCACGAGGACAAGAGATCAAGACCATCCTGGCCAACATGGTGAAACTAAAAGTACAAAATTACTCTACTAAAAAATACAAAATTAGCTGGGCGTGGTGGTGCACACCTGTAGTCCCAGCTACTCAGGAGGCTGAGGCAGGAGAATTGCTTGAACCCGGGAGGCAGAGGTTGCAATGAACTGAGATTGCGCCACTGCATTCCAGCCTCGTGCCTGGCAACAGAGCAAGACTCTGTCTCAAAATAAAATAAAATAAAATAAATAAAATATAACAAGGACCCCAGGTAATTCTTACCCACATTACAATTTGAGATTAAAGTTTGAGAAGCACTAGTCTAGCCCAGCTGAGCTTCAAGTGACCTTATCCAAATATGAAGATATGGGAGCAAATGCAAGCATCATTTTTTTTTGCGTGTGTGTGTGTGTGTGTGTGTTTGAGACAGAGTCTCACTGCAATGGCCAGGCTGGAGTGCAATGGTGCCATCTTGGCTCACTGCAACCTCCGCTTCCTGGGTTCAAGCAGTTCTCCTGCCTCAGCCTCCCAAGTAGTCAAGGTTGCAGGGGCATGCCACCATGCCTGGCTAAATTTTGTACGTTTAGTAGATATGGGGTTTCACCGTATTGGCCAGGCTGGTCTCTAGCTCCTGACCTCAGGTAATCTGCCCACTTTGGCCTCCCAAAGTCTGGGATTACAGGCTTGAACCACTGTACCCGGTCAGTTTTTTTTTTGCATTTGAAGGCATATTAAAGAGAAAGCGATATTGTTCAAAGCAAATAAAATAAAGGTAATAAAAACACTTAAAATTGCTATAGTATCAAGCAATAATCAAACAGGCATTTCTAAGAGACTGTATGTATACATATGTATGTATATATGTATATATATATATATATACACACACACATATATAGATATACACATATATGTATGTAAGAGTACTGTGTAGTGAATTCTCTATAAAAGTATATGTTAAACTGTGGGCCACTGACAAGAGAAATTTTAAAACTATTGCTTTAAAGTCAACATTGGGCCAGGCACAGTGGCTCATGCCCGTAATCTCAGCACTTTGGAAGGCCAAGACAGGCGAATCACCTGAGGTCAGAAGTTTGAGACCAGCCTGTCCAACATGGTGAAATTTTGTCTTTACTAAAAACACACAAAAATTAGCCAGGCATAATGACAGGCACCTGTAATCCCAGCTACTCAGGATGCTGAAGCAGGAGAATCACTTGAACACAGGAGGTGGAGATTGTGGTGAGCCGAAATCAAGCCACTGTACTTCAGCCTGGGCAACAAGACCAAACTCCATCTCAAAAAAATAATAAAAATTTTAAAATAAAAAATAAATTGAAAATATAAAAAAGTCAACAGTTGAATAAGCATATAAACAAAGATGGAGAAATAGTCACAAATGAAGATATTAATTTTTTTTTAAGTTACAAGCAAGACAAGAATAATTCCGGATATGACGATTTATCAATAGACCTTGAATAAACAAAAACAGAGGACTCTGGAATGTACCAGACTAAAGCTGAGACCATTCTCGTTGGTTCTTAGGTACTCATACTCAAGCTAAAAATAGAGGAATATATATACATATACATATATATATCCTGCACTTCCAACAGTGAAGGATCAATCACTCTCAAATAATCTATTATGCCCATAAAACCTTGAGGTAGAGAATCTTTTTAGATATTCTAAAGGATATATCTGAAGTATGTGAGCACCAACTGCAAATTTCAGTGGAAATTAGTAGACCAAATCATGTAAGAAACATCCTTCCTCACAGTGGTTCTCAATCTTGGGGCCCCTTTGAAAATCTGTTAATAGCAAAGTGCCTTCTTCCTATAAAAATACACATATTTAGTTACAGACAGAATTTTTTAGGAAAATAAAGAACCTCCAAAGCCATTCACAAACCACTTCCTCACAGTGCTGATCTCCAAATTAAGAGTCCCTAAAAGAATATGACCTTAAGAAAGCTTATTTCCTTGTGGGTGTGCTACATGTTATTCAAGTATCCATTAATTGGTGACAACTTGATATGCAGAGTTTTCATCTCACAGAATTAATAAAGCAGGAAACAAATTTAGCAAACGAAGCCTTGCAGTAATCAGAGGTGAGTTCCCAGCGGCCCAGTTCTCAGGTTCTGCTAGTGGTGCAATACCACCTTGCCTGTGCTTGATAGAGCTTTCTATCCTTCCTTTCTGTCTTGTTTATCTCCTTCTGTTGTAATCTTTTTTTAAAGTTTGGTAAAATGGATAAAATATAAAAGTTATGATCTCAATCTTCTTTAAGTGTGCAATTTAGTAGTGTTAACTATATTCATATTCACTGTAGAAAATTTAGAAACTATAAAAAAGAATAAAGAAGAACAGCAAAATTGTCCCTAAGCCATCAACCAAGAGCTATCTACTGTTAAGACTTTGGTGCTTTTCTCCTAGTTTTTCCTGTTACAGCATATAAATTTACATAAATATAAAAATGTTGTGCAGTATGTATACATGTATATATATCTGCGTATCTGTATATGATATTTCAAATTGGGATTATATTACATAGAACTTTG
Organism: Cebus imitator; assembly: GCF_001604975.1. Classification (NCBI taxonomy): domain Eukaryota; kingdom Metazoa; phylum Chordata; class Mammalia; order Primates; family Cebidae; genus Cebus; species Cebus imitator. The sequence goes on along the minus strand of NW_016107339.1, from coordinate 2,189,921 downwards.
TATATTGTTACCATATTTACAATAACATATTATAATTATATTGTTAGTGTGTCCTCAAGTTATTAAAATTCTTTTTAATTTCTATATGATATTCCATTTTATGTGTAGGTCATAACTAACTAATCATTTCCCTACTGTTTAATGTTTGCATGATTTCCAGTGCTTTATTTATTATAACCCTCTGATGAACACCTTTCTACAAAATCTTTTTCTTCCTTTTTTCTCTGCGATAGAGTCTCGCTCTGTTGCCCAAGCTGGAGTGCAGTTGTGCGATCCTGGCTCACTGCAACTTCCACCTCCTGGGTTCAAGCAATTCTTTGCCTCAGCCTCCTGAATAGCTGCGGTTACAGGCTTCCACCACCACGCCGGCTAATTTTTATATTTTTAGTAGAGACGGGGTTTTACCATCTTGGCCAGGCTGGTTTGAACTCCTGACCTCATCATCCACCCACCTCGGCTGGGATTACAGGTGTGATCCACCACGCCTGGCCACCTTTCTACAAAATTTTTATCTGTATTGCCAATCACCTTTTTTCTTTTTTGCAGGTTACTTGTTTTTTCTTTATTTAGTTGTGGTTGTGGAGACTATCCCAATTTCCCATAAAATGATCTCTCAAAACTGCTGCAATATCATGGCATAAAAAACTCCAAAGTGCCAGTAGGCATAAGAACTAGAGTTTTTAGAATTATAAACCACAATGGTGGATAATATTTGAATGAGAACATTCGATATGGATAATATGGATTGTTAGATAAAAGATACCAAAATGTCACTACTACTTCTATTGGATAAATAACTGGAGGTAGAATTATTGGGTCCAATGGTGTGAATTTATGTAAGTCTCTCAATATATGTATTGCCAAGTTGCTGGGAATTTGCAACAAATTTATAGTTAGAGTGCCTGTCCAACACATGCTTCCCAGTATTGTCTTTTATTAGTCTTTGCATATTCGTGAGACCAAAAGAATGGTATTTTTGTTTTGTTTTAATTTGCATTTTCATAAGTTTAATGTCCTTTTATATTTCTTCTGTGAGTCATTGCCTTCCTTTTTTTTTGTTTTTCTTACTGGAGCATTCATATTTCTCTTATTCGTTTGTGAGAGTTCTTTGTTGATTAAGTAAATAAACTTTTTGCTATTTTGTTGGAAATACTTTTCTGAATTTGCATTTGCCCTTATTTTTATAAAAATGCTTTATAACCTACAGAAGATTTAAATTTTAATGAAATTGAATGTATTAATCTTATGTGATTTCTTAAGCTGTCTTTATGCTGAGAATGTCCTTTCCCAGGACAGATTAATTAATTAATTCTTTCTATTTTTGCATTTATTTTTTTAATCCACCTAAAAGTTATCTTCGTGTTCTGTGCGATGAAAACCTAACTTAGTCTCTCCACCTCACCCTGACTTTGCACTGACCACCATCAAATGTAGTCAATTTTCCTAAAAGGAACAAAATGTTCAATGACATTTTGGGAAATAGCACTATAGTATTTTATTATTAAGAATGATTTAGGCAAGGTGTGGTGGCTCATGCTTGTAATCCTTGCACTTTTGGAGGCCAAGGCAGTCAGATCACATGAGGCCAGGAGTTTGAGACTGGCCTGGCCAATACTGTGAAACCCTGTCTCTACTAAAAAAAAAAAAATACAAAAATTATTCAGGTGTGGTGGTGCATGTCTGTAATTCCAGCTACTCAGGAGGTTCAGGCATCAGAATTGCTTGAAACTGGGAGGTGGAGGTCACAGTGAGCCGGGATTGCACCAGTGCATTCCAGCCCGGGCGACAGAGAGAAACCCTGTCTCACCAAAAAAAAAAAAAAAAAAAAAAAAGAATGATTTAGGTTATTGTTTAAGATAGTTATTAAGAAAATGTAATTTCATTCTTGGTTTACTGAGAGTTTCTATCAGGAATAAATGTTCACTGTATTAAATAACTTTTTAAGCCTATACTGAGATTATAATGATTTTTTTAGTTTGTTCTGATAATATGTATACATGATTTTCTAATATTAAATCACCTTTGCATTACAAGTCTAAATGCAACTAAATCATAGCAGATTGTTATTTTAATGTAACTTATTAATTCACTGTATTAACATCATGATTTTTTTATCCTAATACATAAGTAAAATTGTGTTTTGCACTTTTAAAGTTTTGTATCAAAATTACGTTAGTTTCATAAAGTTATCTGGATAATTTTCCGTATATATAAAACATTTCCATCAGATTTCTCTTACATCCACTTTTTCAAAACTAAGATTCATTTAATTATATTTAATCTCTGTTCAAAGTACCTCATGAATTTATCAATTCTTCCATTTGTTTTATTTATTAATCTCTGTTTTTGTCTTTATCAATTCCATACTTCTGTCTTGTTCCAGTTTTTCTGGTTGAATTGGTTTTTGTTTGTTTGTTTGTTTTCTGAGGCCTTTAGAGGTACTAAAGTGTAATATATTTACATAAAAATGCATAAGCATGTATGTAAAGCTCAAATGAAAATCATCAGTCAGTTAATTCCATCTGCCTCTTATAAAAAGGAAAAAATGTTAAATAGAACATTATTTCATGGACACTTGAAAATGCACAACTTTTATTTGTGATGCACCCAATCTAATGCTATACTTATTAAATCAGCCTATTGTTATGTTATTCAAACTGTCAAAACTCTTTTGGCTGCAGTGGCAGACTCCACTTGAACAGTCTTAGGCCAAAGGAAGATTCATTGAATAGATTGAATAGCGTTCCTGTTACTTGCAATCAAAACATTGTTAAATTCAGCTGGACCTGGTGACTCATGCCTATAATCTCAGTGCTTTGGGAAGCCAAGGTGAGAGGATCGCTTGAGGCTAGGAGTTTTGACACCAACAGGGGCAGCATAATGAGACCCTGTCTCTACAAAAATAAAATAAAAAATTTAGTCAGGAATGGTGGCATGCCTGTTGGCCTAGCTACCGGAGAGGCTGAGGCAAGAAGATCACTTGAGCCCAGGAGTTTAAGGTTACAGTGAACTATGATGGCATCACTCCCCTCCATTCTGGGTGACAGAGTGAGGCTCTGTCTTCAAAAACAAACAAATAAAATTCTTAAATTCATTACAATGTATCCTAGGAGACTTCTCAAGTTTGCCCTCCACATAATTGGTTTATTATTTTGCAGCACCAGTTTTGCCCTTTTATTCCCCTCTATGTAGATTTTAATTTGGTTTTGTATTTGGGGTTTTCTTGCATTCTTTTTCTCATTTCAATCAGTTTCTTTTCATAGCTATCTTTATGTCAGTCTTGTCATTTCTGTTCTCTTTACAAAAAGTCATGTCCTTGGGCATATTTTGAGGATTTCAAGCAGTTAGATTGTAACATTCTAATGTGTTTATTAGACATGATTTTTTTTTCCAGAGCTACAATCTTCTTTTGAATATTAAAAGGTGGTGTTTCTGTTCCCATATGCTACATTATTTTTTTCATAGACAGAAAAAAAGTAGATTTTTTTCTGTCTATCCATTTTGGAATTTGGAGAGTACTGTTGTTTGAGCCCAGTGTTTGCCAGTTCACAGAGGGAATTAAGTGCCCTTGACTATTCTCAGACCTAAACCTGAAGTTCAAGTTGGTGTGCAGAGTCTCTAATACAGTGCATATTAACCAGGGATGGTGCCATTCCCAAAGGGAGGATTTTAAAATGTGGGTATGTAGCTTAGGTCGTGTGGTACCGGCAGGCAGAATAATGCCCCCTACTCCCACTGAGATGACCATACTGGAATCCTTGGAACATGTGAATGTTACTTTCAACAGCAAACGAAACTTTACAGATGTGATTAAGGTTATGAAACTTGAAATGGAGAGATTATCCAGCATTATTCAGGAGAGCCCAATCTAATCACAAATCCTTCAAAGTAGAGAATCTTCCTGCTTTCCAGGCTGTGTTCAGAGAGAGATGTGATCATAGAAGAAGGGTCAGAGGAATGTAACATGAGCCAGATTCAAACTGCTATTGCTGATTTTGGAGAGAGAGGAGGGTGACCACAAGCCAAGGTGGTAGGGAGGGTAGGGTCTGGAAACTGGGAATCACCTTCACCTGACAGCGGGCAAGAAAATGAAGACCTTGGTTGTTACAACCTCAAGGAATAGGATTCTGCCAGTAACCCAAATGAGCAGAAAACAGATTCTCCCCTAGACTCTCCAGAAGGGAACAGAGCCTGCCCACATGCTGATTTTAGCCTTGTGAAATGGGTGTTAAATGTTTGAACCACTTAATGAGAAGATAATAACTTAAATTGTGGAAGTGGTTAACTTTGTAGTAAGTTATTATGGTAGCCATAGGAAAGGAATGCAGATTGTCTGAGTGACAGATTATGGCAGATTTTCATTTTTAAAGATGGCCCAATATTGCCCTTGACATTCTTCCCATTGAAAAGTGTATCTGCCTTAACCTCAAATCCGGATGTGCTTAAACTCACTTGTAACCAATAGGATGCAGTGGAAGTAATGCTGCATGATTTCCAAGGTAAGGCCAGAAAAGACCATGAAGCTTTCACCTTTTTCCCTGGAACACACATACTCAGAGCCCTGGGCTGCCATGTATAAATCTGATTACCCTGAGGCTACCATGCTGTGATCAAGTGAAGCCAGGTAGAGAGGCCCCATGGAGGTGCTCTGACAGGTGGTCCCAGTCTTTCAGTCCCAGTTCTTCCAGCCCATATGCCAGATGAGTGGCTGAAGGTGCATTTAGTTGATTCCAGCCCCTAATAGTCGACTTCCCCAGACTTTGAGTTTTCCTAGCTGAGGACCAGATGAGGTAAAGAGACAAGTCATCTTTAATGTGTCCTGTCTAATTTCTGACAAAAGGACTATTGTTCTACTCCACTGTTTGGAGTAGTTTGTTATACAACATTAATACTCCAACACAGGAGCTAGCTACCACCTGAATTAAGTGCCTCTCAGCCAGTAAAATCACTTGTCCCACAAAAGAAAGAAAACGACTTCCCCTCTAAAACCAAAAGATTCCCCATTGAGAACTGGTGTTCTAAGATATTATTATATGTCTACTGGTCTGATGTTGCAATTTTTTCCCGTACTCTCAACACTGGTTTCTCTCTTTCTTTTTCTTATTTCTCTTTTTTCTTTCTTTTTTTTTTTTTTTTT
>NW_016107339.1:2181851-2183569 GCF_001604975.1 Cebus imitator | reverse complement strand
TCTAAGAATGAGACAGCAGACCACGAAAAAAAGAACGTTGGGCCAGGCGTGGTGGCTCAAACTTATAATCCCAACATTTTGGGGGGCTGAGACAGGTGGATCATGAGGCCAAGAGATCAGGACCATCCTGGCCAACATGGTGAAATCCAATCTCTACTAAATATACAAAAATTAGCCAGGCATTGTGGTGCATGCCTGTAGTCCCAGCTACATGGGAGGCTGAGGCAGGAGAATTGCTTGAACACGGGAGGCAGAGGTTGCAGTAAGCCAAGGTCATGCCACTGTGCTCCAACCTGGTGACAGTGAGACTCTATCTCAAAAAAAAAAAAAAAAAGGCTGGGCGCGATGGCTCAAGCCTGTAATCCCAGCACTTTGGGAGGCCTAGGCGGGCAGATCACAAGGTCAGGAGATCAAGACCATCCTGGCCAACATGGTGAAACCCCGTCTCTACTAAAAATACAAAAAAATTAGCTGGGCATGGTGGTGCACGCCTATAGTCCCAGCTTCTTGGGAGGCTGAGGCAGGAGAATTGCTTGAATCCACGAGGCAGAGATTGCAGTGAGCCCAGATCACACCACTGTGCTACAGCCTGGGTAATAGTGCAAGACTCTGTCTCAAAAACAAACAAACAAAAAAGTAAACAGAAAAGATATCAGTTTGTCAGGCTTATGAGGCAAACTCATTTATGAGGAAATAGATCCCAACAAACAACCACCAGTTAAGGAAAACTATTGAAATGTGAAACACAAACACAGGAATAAAATATTAGCATTGTTCATATTATATCTAAGAAAATATGTAGATGTGTTTACTTTTATTTGGATTACAACATTGTAGCCTTTTAAAATGAAACAAAATTACCCTTTCCCATTACTAACTAATATGCAGTTATATTATGCTATATATTACTTGAGGCTTTGTCGACAAGAAAACATTTCCAAAGTAATTTTTTTCTAACTGAATTCATAACCCTTTCACCACCCTCATATCTGAGTATGCATGATTTCCCATTACAGTTTATAGTTAGGACTTCTGTCTTTGCAGTACATCGACATAAAAGGCTATACTGTATTTGCTGTGGGAGCCATACTATTGAAGGCCCCTGTGCTTGTAAAATCTTTACCATACTTATATTACTATAAAGTAGATTTTGTATTTTATAGAGGATTGCATACCAAGGTAGCATGAAGCTGTATCGATGTGTGGCCTGAGTTGTCAGTTACATGACATTGTGGTTTGTTCTTTCAAAGTGGCAGTCAGGGATCTCATTGTGGTGTCACAGGCAACTTGACAAGCTTGATCAACCAGCACAGTTGGCTACCTGTGCTTGCTTGACTTTGCTCGTTTTTCCACATTCTTTAGTCTCTCCCTACAGTGGAATTTTATTCACCATGTCCTCTGTCATGGGACTTTGCATTGCTTCCCACTAAAGTAAGCAGAATACATTACCACATCATATTGATATTGAGTTTGGCCATGTGACTTGCTTAAGACAATAGAATTTGGGCAGAAGTGATAGCGTGTCAATTTTGAAGCAAAGCCTTAAGAGATCTAGAATGTTTCTGCTTGCCCCTTGGTACTTCACTTATTTGCCATGAGCAGAACATGAACATGCCCTGTGTAGCTTCTGGTCCCTGAATGAAGTACACATGTGGAACAGACCTGAACCTAAGCCTGGAGTCCAGCCTAGCCCACATTTGGCCCAGCCAAGCTCAAAT
>NW_016107339.1:2168705-2179491 GCF_001604975.1 Cebus imitator | reverse complement strand
AAAAAAAAAAAAAAAAAAAAAGAAGCAGCTGCTAATAACATATTGGGGCAAACACTCTAACAGGGATATGGAACTAAATGGTATAAGCCATGTTGCTTATTAAAGGTTTTTTTGGCACAACATTTTAAGCCTGTACCTGGAAAAAAATGTAGGAGTCTCATCTGGTATAAGAAACACTATAAAATCATGTTGAAAAATGTTTATTAGGGACCACCTGTGCATACCAGACCAAGAATAAGTAAGCCAATGGAAATAAATGCTATTACAGAAACAAATGATTCAAGGAAATGAATTTATATACTTAATTGTGATCACAACTCTATTATCCTTTCACAAAATTGTTGAAAATCAACACTGATAATCTCCCACTTAAGAGGAAGGATAATGTTTTGAAATAATGTACTTTCAGAGCAAAGTTAAGACACTAATTTTACTGCTATGCTATTGAGGCATACTAGTGGGTATATCATAGGAGACATTTGGGCAGTACAGCAAAAATACCTTTGTCTTTTTGATATCCAAAGCAAAGTCCAGAATTTGCTATTTTGTATGTGCGTACACTGAATTTCAATAATCACTGTTATATCTAGAATAAGTTGCTTTTCCTGAATACAGCTTTTTCTGATGAAGACTCAGAGTTAATAATGATACTTATTATTAATTGTTATTAGTAATAATTATTACAAATATTTATTAACAATTATTTATATAGCATGATACATATTTTGTATATAGATATATAAATTAAATGGTTACCTTATGCTAAATATGTAACAGGAGATTATCTCATTTAATGCTCTTAATACTCACAATAACCTAATAAGTTAGGAACTATTATCCCCATCTTACACATAGAACTGGAGCCACAGAGGTTAAGTAACTTAATTAACTCACTTCAGGTTATATCATTAACAAGTAAGGGAGCTAGGATTTGAACTTGGGAAATTCTACTCCTGAGTCTGCCCACTTAACCTCTTAGTTTATGCTTCCTCCCAATGTTTCTGACTGTACTGTGATCTTTAAAGACAACTTGGAGACAGTCACATGAGTAATAATCTAAAGCATCATGGTACAAATATCAGCCTTGTTGTATCAAGGCATTTGACATTTTTCAGGTATCCATAAATGTTGACATCATATCCTTTAAGGGCAAATGAATTTATTTATGATTTTTAAATTGATCTAGATAGGCTTTCATGAGATTCTCTGCCTATCAACTTAGTTAACAGAATATAATACCATACATACATATATGTAATACCTTATATATTGTATTAGGTTGAGTATGCAGCTTTAAAGCAAGACAGAAAAAAATCAGAGGCTTAAATAAGGTAGAAGTTTATCTCTCTTTAATTTAAAGATGTAGTGAGGCAGTCTGGGTTGGATAAGCAGTACTTTACCAAGCAATACAGGGATGCAGTTTCCTGCAATCTGGTTGCTCTGGTAGGCTATGCACATTGGATCCTGAATCACTACTATATCTGTGTTCCAGGTAGGAAGAATAGAGAAAGAGAGGCAGTGTAGGGCAAGAAACTTGTGTATGGAAGTGTAGGGAAGAAGAGAAAAATAGATTTGGAAGGGAGGAGGAGCGAGCAGTCTATCACACATAGCTATGCAGACACTACATACAAATCAATTTCTGGCTTTAGTATTTTGGAGGCAGACTCTCCGAAGAATAATTTTACTTTTGTTTTCCATGACTAGGGTGAGATTTAAAATGACTTTACAGCCACTCCCTAACACCACCAATCAATTGGTTGAGCACCTACTAGTCTTTACTTACAAGGTTAGTTTATTAGGTGAAAGAGTTTAAAAATTATGTATGAGAAGAATGATATATACACGTGCTGGGTAACTAACACATGGAATGGAGTGAACAAATATTGTTTTTCTGCCAAGTATCTCTCCCTGCTCTGCCAAATAGCCATGACCCTGCTTTAGGAAACAGACTCTCCTACTCCTTGTGGTTGTTAGTGGGAGGGTGACCAGGGAAAGTGCCCCTTGCAGGTCTCTGCTATGCATATGGTCACCTCCCAAGGAAAGCTGCCCTAAGTGGTTCTCTGCATAACACCACTCAGACTGTGTCTCCCATGGGATGACCCCAGCCTGGAGCCCCATGAGTACTATCTCTTCCTGTGTCTTGTCAGCTAGGGGATAGTTGAGTTCCCTCCTGCAGTTGCTAGTCTCTGGAAAATCTCCCCCATTGCTTGCTTGGTGCTCTGCACATTGAAACCTGAGTCAGCACTGTCTCTGTGGTCCAGGTAGCAGGAATAGCGCTTCCATCGCCTGTTAACTCATTTTCTGTATTAGATTTCCTCTGTTGTAAATAGTTGAAGTGGTTTCTCTTATCCTGGTTGACTTATGAAATGGCCTACTCTGTTGGATTGTTGCAGGTCCAGCCACACACAAAGACTGACTAGTTCCCTTCTAATCCCAATTCTTAGTTATCTTAGAGGAGAAGCTGATTGGTCTCAGTTTATTTTAGATTATTGACAGAGGATTGGGGGTGGAGAGAAAGGAGAATTGATTGAGGGATAGTGGTTGATAGTTCTTGTTATGAGCTAGACAAATAACTCCCAAAGTATTTGCTCCAGAAACACAGAATGATGTGTGGGGTACCAAAATGGCCATATTACCTTACGAAACTTTTGTTGTTAGCTTCACAGTATTTATCACAATATTAATCATTTTTACTGTCAAACTAACTCAAACAGTATTTCTTATTTTCTTTTTATTAATTTTTTTTATTTTTGAGACAAGGTCTCACTGCAGTGTGAACCTGCTGGGCTCAAGAGATCTTCCTATCTCAGTCTCCTGAGTAGCTGGGACTACAGGTATGTGCCACCATGCCTGGCTAGTTTTTTTGTATGTTTCATAGAGACAGAGTCTCGCCATGTTTCCCAGGCTGGTCTTGGACTCCTGAACTCATGCAACCTGCCCACCTCAGCTTCCCAAATTGCTGGGATTACAGGAGTGAGCCACTGTGCCTGGCCTTTCTTATTTTCTTAACAGTGAAACACTTTAGCTTGTTGTTATCTCTACCTAGGGTTAGCTGGATTTTAATAGATGGCTCTAGGAGATGAAATGTTCTTCAAAACCCAAAGGAATTAAAGAATTTAGATGTCTTGATATCACTAATAACTGTGACCTGTAGCTATAGTCTGAGAACGGAAAAAGGAAGTCCTAGAATGGGGTTGTGTTTCAGTTCAGGTCCTCTGAGAGGCAAACACCAAGATGGGACTTACAAAATGAACTGAAACACAAGCCCATTCTAGGACTTCCTTTTCATTTACATCAAAGCTTTTGGTGTACAAAAGCTTTACTGAGAGAACACCAACAAAGGGGAAAAAGCAGGAGCTGGACTGCATGTGTGTGGGCAGAGGGGAAGCCTTCAGACTGCAATGCAGGTCTGTAACCTGGGAAAGCTAAGGAGAAAGGACAGAAGAGCTCTTAAGAGCTTTAGACTTTGGCACAGTTCTAAGAAAGTTTTGGCCATGCCACTGGGGAATCCTCTTTTGGCCTTCACCAATACTCCTGCTGCAATCAATCAATGAGTGAGAGTATCCCAGGAGAAGTGTGGCCTCAGCATGAACTTGATAGTGGATCCAGCGGGGCAGCTGCTGAGGCTGAAAGTCAACTATGCTTCTTGCAGCAGGAGATCTGAGTTGGGTATTTTCACGGATGACGCAGAAGGTAGTATGCCAGTCCCACGCACAGCCCATGTTTACCACAACCCTTTCACTTCCCACTGGACAATCCCATACTGTAATACTGTAGGCTGTACATCTTATTATCATGTCAGTCTATGCCATCATAGCAATTTCAGGATCTAATGATGGCCAATTTACCTGGGTGAGTTGAATGGAGTGGAGGAGAAAAGAGCAAGGAGAAGGAATGTGGATGGTGGTCTGACCACAGTAGTCCCAGGCTGAATGTCCACATGGGCAGAGGCCTAGGAGAAAGCCAATCTTTGGCAAGAGACTCTGAGAACATTTGCATTATTTTCTGCCATGTCCCAAGACAGAGAATGCACATAGATGTCAAAGCAGAGAATCAGCCAGCACATGAGTTGCTGCAAAACCAAGCGTCACAATTATTTTTCTAATGCTGAAGTTAGTTCAAATTTAATTTTTCTACCTTAAACTCAAATTCTATTATAAGTAACAAAACTCAAAATGAATTTTTATACAAGGTTTGTATTTTAAGGAGTTATTAATCATCAGCTTTATGACTTTTGTTTCTTTTTCCAGATTAGTTTTGCAGGCCACTTTCTGCCTTGTCAGGGTGCTCTGCATTGACTGGGACTAACAGGTCCCTCAGTTGGTCTCTTGGGTAGTAAGAATCTGAGAACCCTGAGAGAAGCTGGATCCTTACAGCTTTTGTTGTAGCCTAAAGGATGCGGTCTTTGCTGTGGCTCTTTATGATGCCACCTGGGCCTCCCACTCTGGGAACCATCAGGATGCAGGTCATGGGAGATGACTGGGGTGTTTTCCCACATCTCCTTACTTCTTGCCTGACAATAAACCTCTAAAGTAGTCTGGATGCCTGAGTGACTCTTCTTTGTAATGTGGAAGAACTTGATTAATCCTCAGTAGTTCAGGACAGAGATGACATGGATCTGAGGTGAGACATGTTAGGGGGACTGGAGAAGAAAGCCCATTACTTAGTGACTGAATATTGTAGGGTAAGGAGTAAAGGGATACTCCTGGGTTTTCTGCTTAGGGAACTAGGGAGATAAATGCATAACCAGTCGAGGGTAAAGGACACAGGAAAAGGGTCAGGTTTGAAAGGTAATTGAAAAACTCAACTGAAGTAGATTGAGTTTGAAGTGCCTGTGGGACCACTTGGACACATCTCTAGCAGGCAGCTAAATACATAGGTCTATTCTGGTTATTTAATGATATCTAACAAACTACAGCCAAACTTAGTGGCTTAACACAACAACTGTTTTATTTATTTTCCCACAATTCTGCTATTTGGGCACTGGGGAGAAAAGCTCATCTCTGCTGCGTGTGGTAACATCTGCAGTAGCTTGAGTAGGGCTGGAAGATCCATTTCCAAGATGGTCTCAATCACATGCATGGCAGGCTGGTGCTGACTGTCCAGGAGGAGCACAGCTGGGGCTGTTTGCCAGGGGCCTTAGTTTTCTTCTATTTGGTCTCTCCAGGTGGCTTGGTTAGACTCTTCACAATGTGGTAGCTTCAGAATAGTTGGATTTCTTACATGGTTCTTCTCATAAAGGGCAAAAACGAAAGCTGCTGTCCAAGATAAAAAACAAACAAGTGAGGAAATAGATTTGATTCAGGCAATTACATTAGGGAGAATACTCCAGATTTGAAGATCAGAGTCTCAGCAGGGTGGTTTTGCCCTATACTTTTGTTATTATTTTAGAGCATGGTTTTGCTATTGTCTAGCCTGGTCTCAAACTCCTGGGCTCAAGCAATCTTCCCACCTCAATCTCCTGAGTAGCTGGGAGTACAGATGTACACCACTGTGCCTGGCTGCCTTATACTTTTACAGGGGGGCATAGACAAGTTATAGACGAGATGATTACAACCGGGATTATTTTGGTAATCAGAGGAATTCTCATCTAGGAAATGTTTAACTCTACCTAATTTCAAGGGGGGGAAAATAGTTCTAATCCTAGCTAATCGTTCATGAGACAAATAGGAAGTTGAAAGGTGACTGACCTTCCCCACAGATTCAGGAAAAAGGGAAAGGTATGTGTTTGGTCTTGTCACAGGTCTTTTACTAGTTCTATCAGAGAAAGTGGACAACAAGTCTCCTTTAAGTAATACGAAGAAGGATTGGTCTTTGTGGTAAACTGTTTCTCAGAACACAAAAAGGTGGCAGGATTTCTTAACTATTTGTTTCTCATGACTCTCTGGTAAAGTTCAAAGTTGTCACTGAAAAGCCTTTCAAGGCCTAGGCCTAGAAGTGACAGAGAGTAATTTTTGCAATATTTGATTATTTAAGGCAGGTGACAGGTCTGGCCCAGACTCAAGAAGAGAGGACTATATACATGGGCATGAATACTGGGAGGCATAGTTAATTGCGGGTCACAAGAAAGTCTAGCACAGGGTCTGAATCTTGGGCTGAATATTTAGAATGAGATGCCATTAGCATAACCAATGTGGTAGCTGAAACTATCAGGTGGGATCACTCTGTGGCTGTACACAGTGGTAAATGCAGAAAAGAGTCCATCAACTTTGGAAACATATGAGAATGAAATCTTGAGAGTTGTCATTTTCCTAGTGTCTCAGAAGCCACTGTTAATCCTATTTATTCATGTATATTCATCCCAGGATTTTCTGTCATTTTGTTGCTAGTCCCATTTCCTGAGTATCATCTCAGTATTCGCCAGTCTAACAGTGATGACGACTGGCCTAGCCAGAACTCCCAATTAGGGAGTGTATATATTTTATTTATTTGCCCTGATTAAATCTGGCCACAGGCACTAACTTAACCTGTTCAGCTTCTGCAACAGAAAGAGGGACAACAGAAAAAGAGGGATCCCTGTGTGAAGTAGGGTGTTTTCTGCAAACAAATGTCTCCCACACAGGCACCTTTCTCTGAAGCTAGATAACCTTCAGAAATCTGACCTTTCTCTGACTTGGTTTCCTTTTTCTGGACTAAACAGTATCAATTTTCGTTGGAGCTCTTTGTGAAGATAAGCTAATAAAATACCATAAATCTCTTTTACTAGGTGAAGCATTTACCACTTTAATTAGCGTTATGATTTAAAGGCTTTCATATCGGGGACACAAACACCAGCATTCCACGTGCTTGGGTTAAAGGGGATCTTAAATCATTATTATGCAGAGGCCAAGGGCAACGAGACAAAGTTTTAGACATTGCCTGTGTTCTGATAGTCATCAGATCTTTAGGGAGATACTACAACGCTGAAGACCCTGTCCAAGGCTATGAGGAAAAGACAGAACCACAGTCTAGTATTGTGCACTTGTAAAAAATAACTTCCAACTTTTATCTTTCTATGGGTTGAACTACAAGGTAGGTCTGAACAAAGTGCTAGTGACTCCCCTAAGGTAGGGAGGGGTAAGTTTCGCGGAGAAAGTGACAGATGAGCTGAGTTAGAACCCTACTCAGCTAGTAGGTGCTATTGATTCCCCTAATGTAGAGAGGGGTAAGTTTCACGGAGAAAGTGACAGATGAGCTGAGTTAGAAGCCTACTCAGCTAGTAGGTGCTATTGATTCCCCTAATGTAGAGAGGGGTAAGCTTCACGGAGAAACTGACAGATGAGCTGAGTTAGAAGCCTACTCAGCTAGTAGGTGCTATTGATTCCCCTAATGTAGAGAGGGGTAAATTTCACTGAGAAATTGACAGATGAGCTGAGTTAGAAGCCTACTCACCTACAGAACAAAGTGGAATGGAAGGCCATTTACATGTGACAAGGAAACGTACATTCCTTGGCAGGAGAGCCAGGATCTCAAGAAGGTCTCTGGGACCTTCTGATCCCCTTCTTATCAGTCCCACCCTGGGAAGGTAGTTGGTGGATGTGAACCTCTGACTAAGACCCAGGAACCGGTTCCCAGCCTCCAGCCGCGCGCGCGCAGGAAGAGGGGAGAGAAAGGAGGGGTAAAAGCCTTCACGCGCCTGCGCTCAGCAGCCTGCCGGCTCAGCCAAGGAGAGCTCTGCCCGCGGCTCACTCCCCATCTACTCGCGTCTCGCGCTTCGCGGGCCCCAGAAACCCGGACCCGAGAGCGAGCGCGTCGCGCTCCCGCGCAGACTTAAGGTCCCCGGCGGGCGCCTGCGCACGAGCTTCCCAGGCGCGCAGGCTGCGGGGTTATTAGAGGTGGAGCGCGGGGAGGGCGCGCGGCAGGAGGCGGTCGCCGTTACGGCGCGAGCGTGGTCACGTGGCCGCTGGTCACCGCCGCCACCCCCTCCCGCCCTGTTCTCTTTCAGGTCGGGCCGAGCCCGGCCGGTTCCGCGAGCGCCTGGCAGACTGAGGGAGAGAGAGAGAGAGAAAGAGGAGGGGAGGAGGAGGAGGATTCAGGGAATAGGAGCTGGGGAGCCCTTCTGCGCCACAGGTAAAACAAAATATGATGATAATCGTAAAAAAGGCCAAGCCCTCTGAACGCCTCCGCCTTCCTCCAGTGCAGCCCCACATGCAGTCGCTCCCGCTCCGGCCTCCCGCTCAGCCTCAGGACGGGTTTCGCCCCCCCCGCCCCCCGCGTTTTTGCCGCAGCCGCCGCCTCACGGGAAGGCCTGAGGGGCCACCGCCGCCACCGCGGACGGGTTGTCACACCGCCTCCCGTTTGTGCGACTCGGAGTCGGCGTTGGGGGTGGATGGCGGGAGGGGTGGTCCCCTCAGCTCCCGGGCGAGCTGGGCGGGGTGACTGCTGGTACCCTGCCTGGCTTCCCTGCCCCAGGAAGTCGGCGTGTAGACTGGAAGGCCAGCTGCAGTAAGAGGGCAGAGCCTGGCGGCCGGACTAGTGCTCAACTTCCTACTTGGTAAATTTCCCTGTTCATTTGGGCCCCGGGCAGCATGCCTCCTTCCCTGGCCGGAAGCGAAACGGGCCTGGAATCCTCAAACCTTAAAAGATATAGTTTTTAGAAGAGAGAAGCCTTAACTTCACTTTTGAGGAAAGGAACCGTGACTTGGAGTTAGTACGACTTAAGTTTATTCACACGTAAGAAAGTGAGGTCTTTCAGGATAAGAGCATAACTTGGCAGGGAGGGCGAATCCAGCTCCCCACCGCGACTTTTCCTGGAAAAACAGACACACACCTTCAATACAAGATTCGATTCTACAAGTGACCTAGAATTTGTTCGATACTAGTTATTAGTTTTAGTTCCAGGAATTATAATATGTGTTTAAAGTTAACATCCTGTAGATTTTTTTTTTTTTTTGTGAATAATAACTTTCTGGTGAGTTCATTTGTCAACTCTGAATTGGACAGAATCCCAAGATTTTAATATGCAGGTTTCACACGTTTGGACCAGATTGCAGGGGAATTTCTAGACCCATTCTTTTGTTCCTTGTAAAACTTTGTGTTGTGCTCTTGCTCAAAATACTTAAAGCAGGAAGCAATAAATATAGGTATTGTTGAAAAATCTTTACTATCAAGTGGCAGAGAAATTTCATTTATATATTGGTTTTTCTCTTTGGGCTTTTCTGATTTTATGTCTTGATACTTTTCATTCCCTATCTCTGAATTCATTTGTAAAGTGGAGCATTTTTAATTTTTGCTGCTATGTGCAGTATCACAGTATCACTCAAACCTTAATCTGGGTAGGAATCACTTGGGGGTCTTACTAAAAATGCATTTTCTGGTTCAGTAGGTCTATGATGCATTATGATATTGTGCATTTCTAATAACCTATGTGCTGCTGGACAAGAACTATCCTTGAGTAGCAAGGAAGTAGATAACTTGTGTGCAAAGAAATAAAGTATTTATCAGTGAACATGTTCCTTTTAATAATTCACCGTCGCTTGTAGAGGTGGCTTAGCTCTGGGCAAATGGCAGGGTGAACTGAGAAAGCTTTCAGAGTGAGCACGCTGAGTCTGGATCTTAGGGGAGGGGATAGGAAGAGTGCAAATACTGTGTCTGTATGCTGTATGGTGACTGCATCACCTGGTCTGTGGATTTTCCAATAGAAGCTTGGTGTGGTCTTAGGAGAAAGACTCGCTCAGCTGTGCGTTATTTGGGTTTTATCAACTTAAGCGAGGAATCCTGGTCTCTGAAGCTGCAGCTGAGATGAAAGTTTCTTTTATTGGTGGACTACTAAGTGTGTGCTGTCACTCAAATACGGCCTCAGTTGAGTAGTGTATTCCTGAGCCTTGGAAGCAAATTTGCAAATAGTTCAGTCTTACAGTGGGTATTCTAACTGGATTCCGATTTTTTTCTAATGTTATTTTTTCTCATGTAAATGAAAAAGTTTAGAAGTGTTACATAATATACTTTATGTACAGAAAAATGGTTATAGTTTTAATTTTTTTTTTATTTATACTCCAACTGATGACTGAATAGAGGTTGTACTTTTAAATAACTTTGTGGAAGTTTTTAGTACCATAATTTTTGTAATTTTCATTCCAGTCCTTAGTTTTTTTCATGTTATTAAATAATATTTATGGCAGTACTTTAGAAGCACTTTAAGTGCTGGACACTTTTCTAAGTGCTTTACATACCTAGACCCTTTTGAGATGGACTCTAGCTCTGTCTCTCACGCTAGAGTGCAGTGGTGCAGTCTTGGCTCACTGCCACCTGTTCCTCGTGGTTTCAAGCAGTTCTGCCTCTGCCTCCCGAGCAGCTGTGATTACAGGTGCCCGCCATCACGCCCTACTAATTTTATTGTGTGTGTGTGTGTGTGTGTGTGTTTAAGTAGAGATGGAGTTTCACCATGTTGGCCAGGAACTCCTGACCTCAAGTAATATGCCTGCCATGGTCTCCCAAGGTGCTGGGATTACAGGTGTGAGCCACTGAACTCAGTCTACTTTTTTTTTTTTTTTTTTGAAAAGGAGTGTTGCTCTTGTCTAGGCAGTAGTGCAATGACACAATCTCGGCTCACTGCAGCCTCTGCCTCCTAGGTTCAAGCGATTCTCCTGCTTCAGCCTCCCCAGGAGCTGGGATTACAGCACCTGCCACCATGCCAGGCTAATTTTTATATTTTTAGTAGAAATGGGGTTTCACCATTTTGGCCAAGCTGGTCTTGAACTCCTCACCTCAAGTGATCTGCCTGCCTCAGCCTCTCAAAGTGCTGGAATTACAGGTCTGAGCTGCTGCGTCCGACTGCACCCAGCCTACTTTTTTTTTTTTTTTTTTT
>NW_016107339.1:2121147-2166147 GCF_001604975.1 Cebus imitator | reverse complement strand
AATGGGCATGATAGATAATTACATGTTATAGTTTTTTTGTTAAGACAAGAGTGTTTACCTTTACTTTTTTGCTAGTCATGAAGGCTGCATGAAGAGTCTGACTTTTTAAGACAGATTGAATGTAATTTTTTGACACTTTATGGAAGACTAGTGTGGGTATGTATGTCTAAAAATTCTGCCGTGCGTGCATGTATACAGTAATCACAGTGTGTTAGATTAGCCTGCCATTAGAAAAAAGGGCCCCCTACCCCCATTATAAAAAGTAATGGCTATTGTGAAAATTTTATAAAAATAAATGACAAGAAGTATCTGCCCTGTTGGGAATTTCTTAAGGTTCTCTTAGGGCAAAATGAGCGTCAGCTTTGCATTGCAAGTATTCGTTTAGAAAGCTGAGTAACAAACGTTGGTTAGCAGGAGTGTTTTATGTTCTAGAATTACTAAACTTTTTGTCCCTAAATAAGATAAAAAGGGTTGAACCAAAAGTACTTAGATTCCCACTTCTAATTAGTGAGTCTTCAGAATAACTAGACCATTAAGAAGTAAGCCCCTGTTTCTGACATGAGCACCATGGGGAAGATACATCAGAGAGAAACAGCCCCGACTTGATGGAGTTGGAATGAGCACACATCTTAGCAACCGGCTGCAGAGGTTTACATTCTGTGCTGATAAGTGGGGATCAGAATCGACCCCTTTAGAGTTTCCCACACAGATGGGAAGTGTTTTGTTTCTTTTAATTGCACAGAGTCTCACTCTGTCACCCAGGTTGGAGTCCAGTGGCGCGATCTCGACTTGCTGCAATCTCCGCCTCCCAGGTGCAAGCAATTCTCCAGCGTCAGCCTCACGAGTAGCTAGGACTATAGGCGCGGCGCCACCACACCCGGCTAATTTTTTTGTATTTTTAGTAGAGACGAGGTTTCTCCATGTTAGCCAGGCTGGTCTCAAACTCCTGACCTCAGGTGATCTGCCTGTCTCAGCTTCCCGAAGTGCTGGGATTACAAGTGTGAGCCCCCCTGCCCGGCCTCCAGGAAGTGTTTTGACTTTATATTAAGACTTTGGAGGTGTCCCAGCAGTTACCTGGCAGAAGTTCTAGAGGAGTTGCTAACATTACATCTCTTGCCATCCTGGGATGGGTAGTGGATTGATTGCCTTGGATCCCTGGTAGAGCTTGGGGAACAAGGTTGGAGATGTGGAGTTGATAGGAGATGGAAAGGTGGTGCCACTATTTCCATCTTTGTCTACTGCATTAATTAAACTAGGCTCCTTTTACTTCCATGAGGAGCAAAAGTCTTACTGTAAGAGTGCTCATTTTTATAAATAGATGGGGTAACTTAGGAAGGCTTGGGTCAAATTGCCTTCTTACCCACCTTGATTTCTGTAAGATTGGGGTTAAGTTAAATCTCTTTATCCTCTGGTATGTGTATGTGCGTTTGTGTATACCTATAGATCTACCTTTTTAATTTTCATTTTTAAATTTTACTAAATTTTATTTTTTGGAGACAAGGGTCTCACCCAGGCTGGAGTGCAGTGGTATGATTATACCTCATTGCAGTCTTATATACCTTTTTAAAAAAACTGAAATGGATTCAGCTATTTTGTTGCTTGCCATTGTTTTTCACTGAATATTTTATGATATTACTCATGTCATTAGTTTTCCATGTAACTTTTAGTGACCCCATACTATTTCATTGTATGAATGTACCATGAATGGTCTTCCATTCGTAGACACTGATTTCTTTCAACCTTATGACAAATTGAACATTATTATAGCTAAAAGCCCCCTGTGCCCATGCATTATTTATTTAGGAGAAATTGTTGTGGGTGGAATTGCTGGTGGGGGATGGTCAAAAGATCTGCTCATCTTTATTTTTCATTAAAAAAAATTTTTTTTTAAGATGAGGTCTTGCTCTGTTGCCCAACCTGGAGTGCAGTGGCATGATCATGGCTCACTGTGTCCTTGAGCTCCTGGGCTCAAGTGATTCTCTCACCTCAGCCTCCAGAGTAGCTGGGACCGCAGGCACATGCCACCATGCCCAGCTTATTACATTTTTTTTTTTTTTTTTTTTTTTTTTTTTGTGGTAGAGACCGTGTTTTCCTATGTTGCCTAGGTTGGTCTCAAATGCTAGGGCTCAAGCGGCCCTCCCACGTTGGCCTCCCAAAGTGTTTGGATTATATTTGTGAGCCACCATGCCTGGCTTGCCCATCTTTAACAGTTTTGTTACATGTGGCCAAATTGCCTACTGAAAAGATTATGCCAATTTACCCTCTATGACAGAGACATGTGAGTGGCCTTTTATTTGCCATTATTGGGATTATCATTTTTTTAAAACAGCTTTATTCAGATTTGAGTTTATACTTCCCTTCTCTTGCCTTCTTACAGGTTTTAACATTTTATGTAGCTAAGTTTTGTTCTTCCTTTAGGTATCTTGTGTAGATAGGCTTTTTCTACCTTATGTTTATATAGTGATTAATTTTATTTTTTAAACTATTTTCATACCTTCATTTTCAACTTTTGGTTTTGCAGTTATTCCACAACATGTTTAGTTGCATAGTATGAGGTAGAGAGTTCAAAAAATTTTAAGCTTTTGATTAACCAGTTTCCTCAGTACTGTTTAATGAGTGATCTCTTTTTCTGTGGATGTCAGAAACTTTATTATTTGGTCTTCTATTCTGTCTCACGGTATTTTATTTTTTATTTTTATGAATGGGATTTCTCTCTCTACCCCTCCCTTCTCCACATATATATGCAGGTATATAAAACATTTATAAAGGTTTATATATAGTGTATTAAAAATACAGTGTATGAATGTACCATAAGTAATCCTTCATCCTTAGATACTTAGATTTCTTTTGATTTTTATGACAAATAGTGCTACACTGAACATTATTATAGCTAATATCCCTTTGTACCTATGCATTAATTTTTTAGGAGAAATTGTTGTGAGTGCAATTGCTGGGTCAAAAGATCTGCCCATCTTTACTTTTTTATTTTTTTGAGGCAGGATCTTACATGGTTGCCCAGGCTGGAAACGATTTTCTTTCTTTAATGCTGTATATATTTTTTTAACCTGACTATTGTTGGTAAATAGAAGAGTTTTTAACTACTTTTGTATATTTATTTTGTAACCAGTCACTTTTTGAATGTCTTATTTATTGTAATGGCTTTTCAGCTAATTCTCTTAGATTTTTCGAGGTACATTATCATACCATCTGGAGCCAGCCATTTTTTTTTGTAAGAGTTTTTTCATGATTAATTTTCACTTACGAAAGTTGTGCTAGAATGATTTTTCTTAATTTCATTGATTTTAAATAGAATGTTCTGATGTGGTACCTATATATTTTATCTCCTCAGCTCAAAAGGGTTTTAAAATAACTGGAAAATCACTCTACCAAATGATCTCTACAGACCCTTGCTCAGAAGTTTTGTGATTCTACTTTTATGTCAAAAGATTCCTTGTAATTATACATAGCTGTCCTCCTTTATAGTTATTGGTGTCTAGCTCCACCCCCCTCCCAAGTGATTACTCTGCACTTTTATTTCCTTAGAACTTGAGATTTTTTTCTGTGTGATTTAGTGTAAATTAAAAGAGAAAACTGACAGACTACAGAGCTCAGACTATGCAAAATCACATAGCTTATTTTCAGTATCATGTCTCATGATTTTCTTCTGGTAAGATCCTCATGGTGAGTTGTCTTATCAAGCTGTGTTCCTGCCATGGACTACTTAAAGTTCCCCAAGCCACATATTGTATTTGTCAGAACTGAGATTAATAGAAGTCACTGGGAAGTGATGAATAGACCTAGATGCAGTGAAGGTTGGTTAGAGTGGGAGAGGTAGGAATGGGGAAGCACCTAGTATGTGAACTCTTCTTTCTCGGCCGCCTTTCTACTTCATGATTGTCTCTCAGGACTCCTTTGACTCTGCCCTCTTCCTGATTTTCTGGCTTCCTGTTTATTTTCCAGATATACCTTGTCTCCTTTCTGTCGGAAAATCACTCCTTACCTCCTTTCTACTTTGATGAGGAGCACTGCATGCTTCCCATCAGTATAGGAAGTGGTCCTGAACAGTTCCCCTAATGTCCTCATCTTGTCATAAAACTACTACAAAATTTCTTGACCAGTGGCAATCATGTATTCTCCCTTGCAAAGGGTGTTGCAAAGTATTGATTAAAGTTGGGTTTCCTTATAACATGAAACTACCTGTATGGAAGCATTAATGAAATGAGAGACAGATACTTCATAGAGACAAACTGTCAGAGAATTATATATACACATTTAAAAATTTTATTTATGTATGTATTTGAGACAGAGTCTTGCTCTGTCACCCAGGCTGGAGTGCAGTGGTGTGATCTTATTGCAACCTCCAATTCTTCTGCCTCAGCCTCCTGAGTAGCTGGGATTATAGGTGCATGACACCACACCTGGCTAATTTTTGGATTTTTAGTAGAGATGGGCTTTCGCCATGTTGGTTAGGCTGGTCTTAAACTCAGGTGATCCGCCTGCCTTGGCCTCCCAAAGTGCTGGGATTGTAGGTGTGAGCCACTGTGCCCCACCAGAAAATTATAAAGTAGTAACTGAGTGGTTGAATGTTACAAAGTAGATAGTGTGGGAGTAGTATCACCAAGATAGAAAAAGCTTCTGAAGAGTGTTTGTTTGTTTGTTTAATTTTTTGACATGGAGACTCACTGTGTTGTCCAAACTGGAGTGCAGTGTTGTGATCTTAACTCACTGCAATCTCTGCCTCGTAGGTTCAGGCAGTTCCCCTGCCTCAGCCTCCTGAGTAGCTGGAACTACAGGTGAGCACCACCATACCTAACTAATTTTTGCATTTTTAGTAGAGATGGGGTTTCCCCACGTTGGCCTCAAACTCCCCTGGCTGGTCTCAAACTCCTGACCTCAAGTGATCCTCCCGCCTCAGCCTCCGAAAGTGCTGGGATTACAGGTGTGAACCAGCGTGCCTGGCCTGAATAGTCTGTTATCTTAGATCTCCAACCTGATTTTTTCCCAGAACTTTCACATCTGTGTAGCTGATTGCCCACCAGATAACTCCGCTTCTTACTGGCCCACAGGAAACTCAGTTTAGTATGTCTACAACAGAATTTACCACCTTCTCTTACAAAAAAGTTTTACAAGTGTGTGTTTTTAAAATTTAATTTAATTTTTAATCTCGACATTACCATCTCCCTAGTTGTTCAAGCCAGAAACCTAGCAGACACATTTTACTCCGTTCTCCACATCCTCATGTACAGGCATTACACTGAAACTCTGTGGATTTGGACCCATTGTATCTTCATCCCTACTATGTCTTCTCTAGTTTAGGTCCCCATCATCTCTTGCCTTTGTTCCCTAAGGTCTTCTGACTGATGTCCCTGCAGTGAGGTAGTTAATCTTTTTTAAGCTCTTATATGATTCTCTTATTCTGTGGCTTAAAACCCGATATTCTCTATTGCCTGTTTCCAGTTTCATGACTCCCTCTTTTACCTCTCTTGTATTGCGTGATTTGGTTAAAGAGTACTGAATTTCTTTGATTTTGGTTCTGTCCTGTTTTTGCTTGCCTTGGGCATGGAGTAGTTTTTCTATTTCTTCATCTTACTGACTTTTGTGAAGTCTTAGCTTAAATGCCACACTGTTCCAGGAAGCTTCTTTATACTACCAAGTTTGTGTTGTGCTCCTTCTGTTTGGCCAAATACTCTATAATATTTATGTAGTACTCATATTTGTTATGAATTATAATTACCTTTTTACTCAGTCTGTGCCCTGCTTTTGTCTGCTCTGTGAGTGCCAGGGCCATGTATTCATGTATAATATTTTTACTTTCATACTTTTGGTGTTGTGCTTGTTAAAAGTAGATTATCTCATACCAGGTACTGTTCTATATGCTAAAAATACTGCAGTAAACAAGAGGCTGTTCTAATTGTTAACTGCTGTGTGACAAATCGCTTCAAAACTTTACTGCTTAAAACTACAGTAATATTTATTTACTTATGATTTTATGATTTTTGTAGGACTCATTGGGGGTAGTATATCTTTGTTTCATCTGGTGTCAGCTCAGTGGGGTATAGATTGTCTACTTCCAAATGGTTCACTTACATAGTTGCCAGTTGATGCTGGCTGCTCTCCAGGAGCTTGACTAGGACTATTGACCAGAGGTACTGAATGAAGCCTTTTCCTGTGGCCTGGCCACAACTGGTAGGTTCTGAGAAGGAGTGCTGTAAGAACAAGCATTTCAAGAGGCAAAAACTAGAAACAGCTAGTCGTCTTAAAGGCTAGGCTAGGAACTGTTAGAACACTACTTCTGTGGTATTCTGTTGACTAGGAGGACAAAGAGTCAACTCATATTCAAGAGGAAGAGAAACTCCGTCTCTTGATGGAGAAAATGACAAAGAATTTGCAACTATGCTTAATGCTACACAAACCTAAAATACAAACAAAAAAATGCAACTACAAAAATTGTGGAATGAAGTAATTCCTGTCTGTACTTTCATCTTCTCAACAATCAAAGTATAACATTAAGTACAGTTTTTTTTTGTTTTGTTTTGTTTTTTTTTTGAGACAGAGTTTCATTCTTGTCACCCAGGCTGGAGTGCAGTGGTTGCTTCTTGGCTCACTGCAACCAGATTCTGCCTCTCGGGTTCAAGGGTTCTACCTCTTGGGTTCAAGTGATCCTCCTGCCTCAGCCTCCTGAGTAGCTTGGATTGCAGGTGCCTGCCACCTCGCCCAGCTAATTTTTTTGTATTTTTAGTAGAGACAGGGTTTCACCATGTTGTCCAGGCTGGTCTTGAACTCTGGACCTCAGGTGATCTGCCTGCCTTGGCCTCCCAAAGTGCTGGGATTACAGGTGTGAGCCACCACGCTGGCCAACATTAACTACAGTTTAAAAAAGTGACCTATGTTTCACTCTTCTTGAACAATTTTACTTAATGTTCTCTCTTTCTGTAATTATTCAGATGGATTTCTAATTTTTAAGTTTTATTTGAGCATGTAACTTAATCAGTTTTGTGTGTTTTTTTTTTTTTTTTCCTCCAAATTTCATCTTTCACAAATCCTTTAGCGCTGATATTACCCTAAGTGTATTTCTGTAGTTGGGATTATTGTATCAGAGGGTATGTGTAATAGAAATTTTGGTACTTAACTGCAGAACTGCCTTATAGAAAGATAATTTATACTTCAGCTTCTAGTGCAGGAGAGAGCTAATTGGTTTAGAACCTTGCCACCAGAGGGTATTGTAAATCATTGTTTTTAGTTAGTCTGTTGGCAAAAATTGATAGATTGCTTTTATTTTTCTTTCCTTAATTCCTATTTAAGCTCTTTGTACATTTTTGGGGATGTTCACTTTTTTTCTTACTGATTTTTAGGAGGTATTTGTATATTGTATCTTTAACTCTTTGCTTATTGTGTGTTGGAAATATTCCCAATGTTTGTAAATTTGCTATATATTCTTAAAATTTTTACTAAGAACTATTACTTTTTAAAATATTCTTATATATTACTGTTTTTCTTTATGGCTTTTGGTTTTGGGATAATGTTGGAAAGACTTTCCCTGTTCCAAAATTATAAAACTCTTAACACTTGATTGATACTACATTTTCATGATTTCATATTTTTATGTATAAGTCTTTGACCCTTTTGAAAATTTTCTTTCTGTGTACAGAGAAAGAACCAAATTTATTCTTTTTCAAATGGCTTGCCAACTTTTGCAGCAGCATTTATTGAGTAACTTACCTTTCCCCACAGATTTGAAGCACCACCTTTATTAAATTCAAAATGCCCATATGTTCTTGGATCTACTTCTGGAATCTTGGGTTTATTCCATTGAGCCGTTTGTCTCTTTATGCATCAGTAACAAGTTCCTGTAGCTTTTAGTGCATTATAATATCTGGATAGGACCAGACTTCCCTCATTATTCTCTTCCTGAATTTTTTTTGGCTGGTCTCACATGTTTACTTTCATGATTTTTGATAGCTTTTCAGTTGATTCTCTTTAGTTTTCAAGGTAGAAAATACCTTATAAACATTGGCGAATGTTCCCTCTTCCTTTCTATTATTTATACCTTTTTAATTTGTTGGCTTATCTAATTCCTTTGGCTACCACTTTCGGAATAATTTTAATTAATAGTGATGGCAGCCAGCCTCCTTATTTGATGCCGAATGTTAGTGGTAATGTTTCAAATATTGCTCCATTAAACATTGTGCTGACTTTGGTTAGGGAGTATGGGTATGCATGTGTGTGCACTTTGAAATCACATGTAACATGATTTTCTGTAAGATATGGATGTTGACTGTTATCAAATGCCTTTTTTAGTTTCTCTTGTCATAGTTATATTTTCCACCCTTTGTCCTTCCAATATGATAAATTATATTAACAGATTTTTCTACTATCAAAATATTCTTATGTTCTTGGAGTAAACATTTATCATATGTTACTATTCTAATATAGTGTGAATTTCCACTCATTAGTACTTTCTTTTGGATGTTTGGAGCCTTAGTCATTCATAAGCGTAACAGGCATGCACTTCCATTTATGTGTTCTCTTTGTGAGGTTTAACATCAATATTATACTGGTTTTATCAAAATAATATCCTTTCTCTGTGCTCTGGAACAGTTTAAATAGCATGTGAGTGAAACAACTTACCTATTTATGCAGGCCTGATGCTGTTCGTGGAGTAGTCCTTTGTTTATTCTCTTAGCTTCTTCCTTGGTTATTTATGTGTTACATTTCTCTAATTCCTTCAATCAAGTTTAGTAATTCACATTTTTCTAGAAAAAATATTTTTTCATGTAGATTTATGGATAATTACAATTTAATAAATGTTAGGGTTGTTTCCCCCTTTTTGGTGATTTCTGCTTTTGTTATTGTTCCTTATGACTATTTCTTGCGAGAAACAAGACTGAACTCAGCTCTCCTTTGTCATCTTTTCACCACTCTGTCTAAGCTTCTTCTTGTTTCAAATATGTAATTTTTGTACATTTTAAGTATTGCTAGTGGAGGGAAAATCAGTAGACCACTAAATTCCGTAGCAGTTATACATATTTCTATTTGAAGGCTTAATTTCAGAATCTTATCTATTAGTAGCCTTATAATAGGATTGATCTGTTAGATTTGCTAAAAGTCCATTCTAGACAATATTGGTGGAATCAAGTTGAGTAAAGAGAAATTATTCTTTGCTGTGTCAGTGTTACATAGTTCCACAAAGTGAAACTTTTAATGATTAAAATATAAAAATATGAAACATTTTCAAATAGAAAATGGAGTAATAGCTTTTTTACATGGACAAAGTAATTTTCTGAAAACAACTAGAAAAGCAGGATAAAATATATTAAAAAGGTTTATTCTTTCAGAACTAACATGTGTAGCAGCAAAAAAAGTTGTCAACAGAGTAGACAACCTACAGAATGGGAGGAAATATTTGTAAACTATCTATCCAACAAAGGTATAATATCTAGAATCTACAAGGAACTTAAGCAATTGAACAAGCAAAAAACAAACTTTATTGAAAATTGAGCAAAGGACATGAACAGGCCACTTTTCAAAATAAGACATACGTATACAGCCATAAGCATATGAAAAAATGCTCAACATCATTAATCATTAGGGAAATGCAAATCAAACCCACAATGAAATACCATCTCACATCAGTCAGCAATGGCTGTTACTAAAAAATAAAAGATAACGTGCTGATGAGGTTGCAGAGAATAAGGAATGCTTATAAACTGCTGGTTGGAAAGTAAATTAGTCATTGTGGAAAGTGGTGTGGTGATTTCTCAACTTAATAGAAGTACCATTTGACCCAGCAACCCCGTTATTGATTATATACCCCCCAAAATATAAATTTTTCCATCATAAAGATACATGGACATGTATGTTCATCATAGCACTATTCAAAATAGCAAAGACATGGAATCAACTTAAATGTCCATCAGCCGTAGACTAGATAAAGAAAATGTGGTACATACACACCATTGAATACTATGCAGCCATAAAAAGAATGAGATCATGTCCTTTGTAACAGCATGGGTAAAACTGGAAGCCATTATCTTAAGTGAACTAATGCAGGAACAGAAAACCAGATGCTGTATGTTCTCACTTATAAGTGGGAGCTAAACTTTCAGTACACATGAACACAAAGAAGGAACAACAGACACTGGGGCCTACTTGAGAGTTGAGGGTGGGAGGAGGAGGGAGATGATCATAAAAGTACCTATTGGGTACTGTGTTTATTACCTGGGTGATAAAATAATCTGCACACCATACCCCTGTGACACGCAGTTTATATATATGATAATGTCCACATGTAGCCCTGAGCCTAAAATTAAAAAACAAATTACCAGGACTGAGTCTATATGAAAGCAGGAATTCAGAGAGACAAGCAGAATATTAAAGACTGCTTTTCTTCTGAGGACATTTGCCATATTCTGAGGAGCTTTTACATTGGGCACAGTATGTAGAAATTGAAGCCCAGGTTGGCCCAAGGTGGGGAGTCTACTGGGAAATTCCTTTCCTATAAAACCGATATGCCAAAGAGCCATGCCTGTAGAGTATGAGTGAACCAGAATTAAAACCCCTCCTTTGCTCTTGCCACAGGAGGCTGCAAGAAAAGTTACCTTGGACCTAAAAAAAAAAAAAAAAAAAAAAAATCCTAAACAACTGGACTCTCTTGGATTTGCAGTTCAGATTTTACTTTGCTTGGTACCAAAAACCCCCTCAAGCTGTGAATTAAAGTGGTTTTAGATGCCTCACAGAAAGAAATGAAAATCCTCTCAGAATGCATTTTAATCTTAGGCTCCAGGGAATTCCCACAAATAGTTTTCCATAGAATTAGTTCACAGTAAATTATAACCAAGCACACAAGCAAGCACAATACCATGAGTAAGAAGCAGCAGAAACAACAGACAAAAATAGACCCTTAAAAATTTTGGGTCTTAGAAATATAAGACACAGATTATAAAACAACTATATTTATTGATGGAAAAATATCTGCTGGGAACAGGAAACAATGTATTTGAAAAAGACTTGAACAATGAAACCTCTACAAGTGAAAAATGTGGCAATAATTATAAAGAAAAAACTTGGTGTAGTTAACAGCAGATTGGATACAACTAAAGAAAGAGATACTCAGCCAGGTGCTGTGGCTCACACTTATAATCCCAGCACTTTGGGAGGCTGAGGCAGGCTTGAGCTCGAGACTAACCTGGGCAACATGGTGAAACCTCATCTCTACTAAAATACAAAAAAATTAGCTGGGCATGGTGGTGTGTGCCTGTAGTCCCAGCTACTCTGGAGGCTGAGGCAGGAGAACTGCAAGAATCTGGGAGGTAGAGGTTGCAGTGAGCCAAGATAGTGCCACTGCACCACTCAAGCCTGGGTGAAAGAGCGAGACTCCGTCTCCAAAAAAAAAATAAAAAATAAGAAAAGGTACTCAATGAACTGAATATATGAATGAATAAATTATCCAGAATGTATCACAGAGAAGGAAATGGGCAAAAAGAAAGAGGGTAAGAGTTACATATTTATAAACACATACATTACATAAAATGAGAGAGTGTGACATGTCTTTCATTAGCTTTCCAAGAGCAGAAGAGAAAAATAATGGGATAGGAGGAGACAATATTTGATGAGACAATAGTTGAAAATGTTTCAGAGCCAATAAAAAGCACCACAACAAATTCGAGAAGCTGAGAGAATTGCCAGCAGAATAGCTTAAAGAAAATATGCATCTAGAGACATAGTAAAATGAAGAACGTCAACAACAAAGAAAATGTCTTAAAAGTTGCCAGAGAATAAATGATTACCTTCAAAGGAGCTGAGGCGGTTACAATGATAGGTTACTATACAGGGGCAAAAGTGGAAGCCAGGCAAGTGGAGTGATATCTCAATGTGCTAGAAAAAAATTTGCCAATTTAGGCCGGATGCCGTGTGGCTCATGCCTATAACCCCAGCACTTTGGGAGGCTGAGGTGGGAGGATTGCTTGGGCCCAGGAGTTTGAGATGAACCTGTACAACATTGCAAGACCCCGTTTCTACAAATACTTTTAAAAAATTAGACGAACATGGTTGTGTGTGCTGTTGGTCCCAGCCCAGACCATGCCGCAGCCAGCCACTTAGGAGACTGAGGCTGGAGGATTGCTTGAGCCCAGTGAGGCTGCAGGTCAGCCTGGATAAAACAGAGGGAGAGTTGGTCTCCAAAAAAAAAATTGCCAATCTAGAATTCTATAACTGATGCAAATATATTTCAGGAATAAGGGTAGAATAGTGAAATAGACATTTTCAGATAGAATTGGAAAATATTTTCTGATTTTAAAGAGAACATGTATAGATAAATATATTTTCTGATTGGTTCTAGTATTATAATGAAGTATTCTTATAAAGTTGACCCTTGAACAATGGTGCCAACTCCCTGTGCAGTTGAAAATCCATTTATAACTTTTTACTCCCTCAAACTTAACTACTAATAGCTTACTGTTTACTGCGAGCCCTACCGATAATGTAAACCGTTGATTAACACATAAACTAATATCTACATGTATTTTATGCATTAATTTTTGATATTTGTAGGCTGTGTGGTTCATCTGAATTTTTTTCAAATTGTGAGTCTCCAAAAAATTTTTTAAATACATGTTTTGAAAAAATCCATATAAGCATACTGGCACAGTTCAAACCCATGTTCAAGGACTAACTATATAAGCAATTCTGAGCTTCATGTGATTGTTTTATTCTTAGAAAATTATTGTTTAAACTTAGCAAACACAGATACTGTTTGGCAATACTTTTACCAATACCTTACTCCAACTTTTGGATCTTTGCTTTGTTCAGAATCATCAATATTATTGTAGGAAATTTTTTGTGGTGATTAATGGATGTTTTTAAGTCTTATTTTATTAATAATGTAATTTTTTATTTTTACTTTTTTGGTTATTTTTAAATTTTTGTGGGTATATAGTAGGTGTATATATTTATGGGGTACATGAGATGTTTTGATTCAGGCATGCAGTGTGAAATAATCACATCATAGAGAATGGAGTATCCATCCCCTCAAGCATTTATCCTTTGTGTTACAAACAATCAAATTAAACTTTTAGTTAGTTTAAAATGTACCATTGTTATTATTGTCGAGTCACCCTAGATAATAATATAGTTAATAATAGTTGTGCTATCAAATAGTAGGTCTTGTTCATTCTTTACAACTATTATTTTGTACCCAGTGACCAGTTTCACCCCCAATAAAGTAATTCTTATTGTTCATATTTGAAATATTAAAATGTAAACCACATTTGGAAAAAACTGTGTAGTACTGTTTGCAAAAATAAGTCCTGGAAATTTCTCTTACTGCCCCCATCCCAAATATATTTCTGGGGGAAAAATAATGGGAGATGTGTTTTTTACCCATGAACAAGGTTTGCATAAGGGAGAGCCTAGGATAGTGGGAAGAGCAAACAGACCTTAAAGTTAAATGGATCTAGATTAGAATCTGGCTCCACCACTTAGTAATTCGGTCTTCATGAAGTAACAACCCTTCTGAGACTTAGTTTTCTCATTTGTAAAATAGGGATGTGACTACCTTGCAGGTGTATTGTGGGCGTATTGCAGGTCATGTTTGTAAAAACCACTAAAGACAGTGTATGACTCTTACTGGGTTCCCAATATATGGCAACTTAAAAATTGTTACTACAGGTTGAGCTTCCCCCACCTGAAAAACTAAAATCTGAAATAATCCAAAATCCAAAATTTTTTGAGTGCAGATGTGACACCAGAGGTGGAAAATATCAAACCTGATCTGTCATGAATCACAGTGAGAACTTTGTTTCATGCATAAAATATTGTATAAAATTACCGTAAGGCTGTGTACATAAGGTATAAGTGAGACATAAATGAATTTTTGTTTATACTTGGGTCCCATCTCCAGGGTTTCTCATTACGTATATGCAAATATTCAAAAATTTGAAAAAATAGAAAATCTAGAACACTTCCAGTCTCAAGCAGTTTGTATAAGGGATACTCATGCTGAGTAAAATGGAAGAGTTAATTCAATCTGGCAAGGAAGTTGAAATTGTACAAATACTGTAAAAGAACTGATGATACTTTTAATATTGAAGAGTTAAGGACATTAATAGTAATGATACATTTTTTTGAAGGCAAGAAAATGTCAGAATAATGCTTTAACTGTTGATTTGATGATTAGTTTTCCATAACTTTGGTTATGTATATTGCTCACAGGTCAGGAAGCTTTGCATCATTATTATTATTATTATTTATTAATTAACTAATTTATTTTTTGAGACAGTCTTGCTCGGTCTCCCAGGCTGGAGTGTAATGGTGCGATCTTGTCTCACTGCAGCCTCTGCCTCTTGGGTTCAAGTGATTATTGTGCCTCACCCTCCCCCAGTAACTGGGATTACAGTCACGTGCTACTGGCATCCAGCTAATTTTTGTATTTTTTAGTAGAGATGGGACATTGCCGTGTTGGCCAGGCTGGTCTCAAACTCCTACACTCAGGCATTCAGCCTGCGTTGGCCTCCCAAAGTGCTAGGATTACAGGTGTAAGCCACCATGCCCAGCAACATTATTATTATTATTATTATTAATGATTACTTTTTGTTTGGTTTTTGAGACAGAATCTTTCTCTGTAGGCCAGGCTAGAGTGTAGTGGCACAATCTTGGCTCACTGCAACTTTCACCAGCCAGGCTCACAGCTTCACATTCTTCATGACACTTATGAGAGAGGCAGTGGTAAGAAGGCAAGATGAAATTGTTGACTTCATTTAGAAAGTTAAAAAGATTGCCAGTCACAACACAGACACGCGCACACACACCCTCTCGCTCTCACTCTCACTTTTCTGTCTCTTGATATTGAAGTTAATTTATGGTTTATCTGAATTTTTTTATTCAGTTCAAAAAATAGTTATAAAGTATGTACTTAATACATTACACTTTAGTTTTCAAAAGGTAAATTTATTGACCTAGAATAATTTAGGATAACAGCCATCAGAGAACTCTAATTACTGTTTAAATTAAGAATGCTTGTTTCTGGAAAATATTTGATAGATCTAGATTTTTCTTTTTATAGTTTATAGTTGAAACATGAATAGAATTTTTGTTGTTTTTGTTTTTGAAACAGTCTTGTCTGGGTGCAGTATCTCATGCCTGTAATCTCAGCCCTTTGGGAGGCCGAGGCACGTGGATCACTTGAGGTCAGGAGTTTAAGACCAGCCTGGCCAACTTAGCGAAACCCCATCTCTACTAAAAAATACAAAAATTAGCTGGGCGTTGTAGTGCATGCCTGTAATCCCAGCTACTTGGGAGGCTGGGGCAGGAGAATCGATTGAACCTGAGAGATGGAGGTTACAATGAACCAAGGCTGTGCCACTGCACTCTAGCCTGGGTGACAGAGTGAGACTCCATCTCAAAAAAAAAAAAAAAGTCTCACTCTGTTGCCCAGGCTGGAGGGTAGTGGCGAGATCAGTGCTAATTACAGCCTTGATTTCCCAGGCT
Organism: Cebus imitator; assembly: GCF_001604975.1. Taxonomy (NCBI): domain Eukaryota; kingdom Metazoa; phylum Chordata; class Mammalia; order Primates; family Cebidae; genus Cebus; species Cebus imitator. The sequence continues at coordinate 2,150,664 of NW_016107339.1, read as the reverse complement.
CAGGAGATCCTCCCACCTAAAGTGATCCTCTCGAACAGCTGGGACCACAGGTATGTGCCACAGTGCCCACCTACTTAAAAACATTTTTTTTTAGAGACAGGGTCTCCCTGTGCTGCCCAAGCTAGTCTCAAACTCCTGGGCTCAAGCAATCCTCCTACCTTGCCTTCCCAAAGTTGGGATTATAGGTATGAGCCACCGTGCCCAACCTACAATGTTTTATGATATAGAATTACTTGTACACCTTGCAATTTTTTTTCTAGCTTTTTTTCTTTACTCAATATTTAGCCATTACTTTTCTCATTGAGTAGTGATGACTATGTAGAATATGTTAGCTGATTGCATTTTAAACCACATTTTTTTTATTCTAGCGAAATTTAAAAATGATGTAAAGACAATGCAGAGGTTTTTATATTTGAAACTTGACATAATTTTTTTTTTTTTTTTTTTTTTTGAGACGGAGTTTCGCTCTTGTTACCCAGGCTGGAGTGCAATGGCGCGATCTCGGCTCACCGCAACCTCCGCCTCCTGGGTTCAGGCAATTCTCCTGCCTCAGCCTCCTGAGGAGCTGGGATTACAGGCACGTGCCACCATGCCCAGCTAATTTTTTGTAGTTTTAGTAGAGATGGGGTTTCACCATGTTGACCAGGATGGTCTCGATCTCTTGACCTCGTGATCCACCCGCCTCGGCCTCCCAAAGTGCTGGGATTACAGGCTTGAGCCACCGCGCCTGGCCACTTGACATCATTTAAAAAATGTTGGCTACACAAGTGTGTTATATTTGTAGCTTTTCAGTTTTTTTTCAGGTTACAGAGGCATTGAAAACAAAGCAGGCATTTCTTGATTTATCTTTTAAGAAGTCCTAGGATCTTCAGTCAAATACTGGAAAGTGATTTGGGTAAAAATAGTGACACGACTTTATCTAAATACACACATACACAAATGCTTCCTATTAAACATCTTAAGTGTTTTAATTTTCTTGATTTACTTTAGACACTCATGTGATGCACAACTTGAGCAGAGCAAATTTTTGTGCAGTTAGATCATGTGGTATTAGTATGCATGCAGTGCTGCTTTTGATCTTGGAGGTAATCCCTTATAATCACAAACTTTAAAGAATGTTAGGATTATACTTTCTAAGTTGATATATTTCGCATTAGTAAAAATACATAGGATTAGAAAAGATACTGTATAAAACACATGCAGATTATTTTCTTGTTTACATTTGGCTTTATATTTCATATTTTGAGCTTTGGTTGTTTATATAATACAGGCTGGTAATTTCTTATTAACTGGTGAATGTACTATGTGAAAAAGTATAGGTTAAATTTGAGCGAGCCTCTGTTTTATGTTCTCTAATTTTATATTTTGAAAATGAGATTTTTTGATTTTATTATGTCAAACTTTTGTGCATCAAAGTCAGTCCTCATAGGAATAGCAGTTACTACTATTGTTTGCTAAGTAGAGTTTATTCATACATCTCTTCAGTACTGTAGTTTGACCTTTCTGCAAAACCAATGGGTTTTTTGTCGATAATCATGTCTTTACATTCTACAATACTATTAAGAAAACTGAGGTTAAACAAAATAAATCTAGTTTTTAAAGTTTAGTAGTCCATTAAAAAAATAATACTAGACAAATGGGCTTTTCTAGTCATGATTGCTTATGGGAAGTAAATAATAATGCTAACAGGTTTTACTGGGTGACTTGTGGTGCACTGCTGGGAAACCTTTCATTAGTGAGATACTAAATAACATTGTAGATTTGTAGTAGAAAAATATATAACACTCCTTAATGGTTTGTCAGTGTGTATGGTGACCAGTGTAATTAGTCAATGGTAAGCTTTCATTTGAAACGTTGTAGGTTTTTTTGGTCTTAAATAGCTATTATCCTTTATAAAACAGTTTTTATAACAAACTACGTAGACATTATTGAGAGAATCAATGAAAACTTTGGTGGAAGCAAATTTTTTTTATAATTACTAGATTTTAAAATTTCAACATTTGATGGTACTGAGGAATTACTGATATTATTGCAATAATGACATTGTGGTTATGTAAGAAGAATCTGTAGTTTTTGTATGTTTTAAGTATGAAGTAGTGAAATAGGTCTGGGACAGTTGAAATAAGTATAGCAAAATTTGATAATTTGTTGAGTCTGGTTCATCTGTCTGTAGGGTTTTATTCTATTTTTTACTTATTTTTTCTATGTTTATAAAATGGTATTATAAAAATCAATTAGAGATTACCATGGCTGGAGGAGGAGCATTGGGAAATGATTGTTTAATTGATGTAGAGTTTCTGTTTGGGATGATGCAAGTTCTAAATATAGACAGTGGTAATGGTGATACAGCATTGTGAATGTACTTAACATTGAATTGTACAATTAAAAATGATTAAAATGGTAAATTTTATGTTATGTATTTAACAATAACCAATAAAAACAGTTGTATTAATAACAATAACCCCTAAGAACCATCTTCTTTGAGGAAAAACTTTTGGGAATATGGTAATGGGTGGGAAGAGAAAGAAAAGGAGGACATATGATAAATTGAGTGCTTGCTGTTGTTAAGCTAGTGGCCAGGGAAGTAGTCTGACCTTTGGGGCTAACTCTCCAAATGTGTTGGAGGCCACCTTCTCTTTTCCTTTCCTATCTTGTCTTACTAGCTTCCTACTTCAGTATGGAGAAGAGGAAGGAAGAACACTCTTGTTCTTTCAGCACTCCCTTAGTGGGGTTGAATTCTAGAGCAGCATTCCAGTGTAGGTTAGTAGTTTGTGAGCTGTTTCATGGGCTGCTATCAGAATTAAAAAAAAAAAAAAATTAAAAATATCAAGTGCATTCTGTAGAGTAAGTGTAAATGTGGTTATTATAAAAATTTTGTTTCAGTTACATGTGTATGTGCATGGGATTGTGATGTAAAATATATTCCTTAGAGTGGGGCATTTTTTGAAAAGGAGTAGTATGGAGGTTATTGGTGGCCACCTAATCCCTAGAAAGCATTTATCAGAATTTGTACAAAGAGGCTTAGATGATAAATACTTGAGCATTTCACCCTATTTTTAGACACTAATCACATGACCAGGAGGAGCAACTGGCCAGGAACATGTGTGACAAGGCTGTTCTATCAGCATGTGATGAATAAGCCATGTACACAGTTAGAGGAGTGCATGGGAGGGTGGCTTGAAGATGCTCATCTCATTTTAGGGCCTTTATTTTGGTAAGAAATGTGTATTAGTTGGTAATTACTCAGGAACTTTTTGAGGTAGGTCCTTCTTGTAACTGTTTATTTGCAGAACATGACACATAGTAGACACTGAGTAAAGCTCTCATTTTATTTACATAAATATTTATGTTAATATGTGAAAGTTTGATAGTATTAAATAAAGATTATTTAAAATATTAGCTAGAGACTGTCATGTTGCTTCAGCCCTCTTTTTTTTTTTCCCAAAAATAATTTGCTGGTTTATTTTTATTTTAAACCAGAAGGCTCTGTGCTACCACAGTATATATAGAAAGTGGTGATACCAGAGTATAGAAGCCAGGGCTCTGCCAGGAATCTATAGCCATAGCAGGGGTGCATGTTGGGAGCAGGGACATCAGAGGGCTGAACTCTCTGGAGAGAACTGGAGTTATGGAAAAGACAGTTTCCTGTCAGGGATGCACAAAGTCCATTTCTTAGGCCAGCTTTTTGCTTTAGTTTTGGGATAGTTGGGAATATAATTTTTCTTTGATCAAGAACAAACAGAGATTAATAAACTTTGTTTATGTATAAAATAAAAAGCAAATAGTCCAGGCACAGTGGCTCATACCTGTAATCCCAGCACTTTGAGAGGCTGAGGTGGGCAGATTACGAGGTCAGGAGTTCAAGACCAGCCTGGCCAACATAGTGAAACCCTGTCTCTAGTAAAAATACAAAAGTTACCTGGTCATGGTGGGGTGCCTGTAGTCTTAGCCACTTGGGAGGCTGAGGCAGGAGAATTGCTTGAATCCAGGAGGTGGAGGTTGCAGTGAGCTGAGATTATGCTACTGCATTCCAGCATGGGCTACACAGTGAGACTCTGTCTCAAAAACAAATAAACAACAACAACAAAAAAACCAGGTTATAGATACTCTCTCTGCTCCACAAGTATCTCATTTTCTGAAATATTTTATGGATGGTGAATGAATTTTTATTTTGTCAGACTAACTCTGTTAAAGGAATTTCATATAATGATTACATGAAAAAGGAGTTGCGAAGTACTATAATAATTGTTAACGTTGAGCTATTTACAAATTATCCCGTTATTCCTTATGTTTGAAGTTGTTCTTTTCAACTTTGATATTTTATATTATTAAAAAACTAAATGAAATATGTTTAATAGATAAAGGTGTGTCTTTTCAGCTGAGCAGTTGGATTTGTCTTGAAAAAGGACTGAATTTTGTAGATTTGAATGATAAGTCACTGACAGGAGGTCTTTAACATTTTTTTCCCTTTGAACAGATGTCTTGGCCTACAGTGACTCCATATCCCATAATCCTTCCAATTTTCCCCTCCACTAAGTAAGTTTCAAAAAAGTGACAATTTTATTATAAGTGATTGACTGAATTCAGAAAACATTGCAGCTGAGTAAAGACTTCATTCCAGTAAGGAACACTTTGGTATAATAAAATGTTAGGTTCCTTATTTTTACTTTTAAGAATTTATGCATGGTGTTCTCTGTTTCTGTATTTAGAACTTTTTTAATGTAATGAACTTTCTTCAAGATTGAAAGTTTTTATGCTCTACTGTGCTGAAGTGTTATACTATTTCATACATTTTTTTTCTTTTCTTTTCTTTTTTTTTTTTGAGGCGGAGTTTCACTCTTGTTACCCAGGCTGGAGTGCAATGGCGCGATCTCGGCTCACTGCAACCTCTGCCTCCTGGGTTCAGGCAATTCTCCTGCCTCAGCCTCCTGAGTAGCTGGGATTACAGGCACGCACCACCATGCCCAGCTAATGTTTTGTGTTTTTAGTAGAGACGGGGTTTCACCATGTTGACCAGGATGGTCTCGATCTCTTGACCTCGTGATCCACCCGCCTCGGCCTCCCAAAGTGCTGGGATTACAGGCTTGAGCCACCGTGCCTGGCCCATACATTTTTTTTCTTAAATGACATTTAAAAACAGTCAGGATTCATCCAGAAATAGTAACCACTGCAGGTCTTTCAGCAGAGGAAACTTGATCCAGGAACTAGACAGATAATAGAATTGCTCAGGAGCAAATGGGACTCTGAGACAACCTGGTTATTAAAAACAGTGGGAAGCCTCTGTGCTACCACAGTATATATAGAAAGTGGTGATACCAGAGTATAGAAGCCAGGGCTCTGTGGGGAATCTATAGCCATAGCAGGGGTGCATGTTGGGAGCAGGAACATCAGAGGGCTGAACTCTCTGGAGAGAACTGGAGTTGTGGAAAAGACAGTTTCCTGTCAGGGATGCACAGGAAGTAGGGAGAGAGGGAGGAGAAATACTCTGGTTTCTCTCTCTGTTGCCTTCTGCTTACCCATCATTGCCTTCCCACTGGCCAAATCTTTGCCAGAGGTCAGGGTTGTTTGGAAACACAGTTGCCTGTGATGCAGAGTGGTACAGGTTAAGTCTGGGGAATGGATCTGAAAACATTTAATTGGCTATCTCGACAACTATGTTACCATTGTATAATATTCATCAATATACCTGTGTGCCTCTGTAGCACTAGCTATTATGAAAATTTTGGTGGGCTGGGGGAACCTCTTTTTTTTTTTTTTTTTTTAATAAATGATGGAAAGAATTTCCTGAAAGCTGATATTAAGATCAGCAATTTAGTTCTGTGAAAAGATTTATGGAGTAGCACTGTAATAGGTAAATGAGCTGCAAACAACCGTAAACACCTGTTCTTGGTTTTGCAGTACTCATTATCTGCTGGAAGAGATAGATTAAAACAACATAATCTTAATTTGAATAGAATATATGATAAGTTAGAGATGGACACACATTTTTGTAGGAACTTGAAAGGAGCAGTTGAGCCAGTCTTGTAGTTTGTGGAGCACTTTTGGCAGATTGGGAAGCTATAGCTGGGCTTTGAAAAATCAGTCAGAACTGGTAAAGAGAGTGAAAAGGACATTGGTAGAAGAAGGAAAAGCATGAGCAAAGGGACAGAAGCCTGAAAGAGTTTAAAACGTATAAGAAACTTGAATCAGGTCACTGTTGCTGGAGCAAGTTGGTGGCAGATAGGACCATAAATTGGAGGGGGAAAGTGAGGGAAGAGACCAGGTTATTTTTATTCTCAAGCTGACAGGAGCTATTTGAAGAGGATAGGTAAGTGACCTGATGAAATCTATTTTGGCTATACTTTTCCACAGTGTGGAAGATGAGTTCTGGTGATTGCTGTAGTGGAGGTAGTAGACCTTTAAGAGGTTATTAGATTACGGTAGTCCCAGCAATGGAGGAGTGGTGGATATAAACTCTCATTGGTGTCTTCTTTTTATGTCTTAAGTAATTCATTTCATCTAACGACCTCGTGGTGCCAAGCTTCTCAGCCCATGCCCTACTTTTTTTTTTTTTTTTTTAAGAGACATAGTCTTGCTCTGTTTCCCACGCTAGAGTGCAGTGGCACCATCATAGCTCATTGTAACTTCAAACTTGTGAGTTCGAGCGATCTTCCCGCCTCAGCCTCTGAGTAGCTGGGACAACAAATGTGCTACCGGGCCTGGCTACTTTTTTGTTTTTGTAGAGATGTAGTCTTACTCTGTTGCCCAGGCTCGTCGTGAACTCTTGGCCTGAAGTGATCTTCCTGCCTCAGCCCCTCAAAGTGCTGGCATTACAGGTTTGAGCCACGGTACCTGGCCTCCATGTCCCACTTTGATAGATCCTTCTTTTATGTTATTTGAAAATTCAAAGTAACTCTAACTTTAAAACAAAAATGGACAAAATGATATTTTGTTCCCAAATTGCATATGCCTCCCTGTATGTACTGTTACTTGGTCTCCTTGAAAAAATCATTGTCATAGGGCTAGAAATGGGAGTAAGTCACAGAGCTTGCTCTCTAAAAATCGAAATGGGAACCACTAATCATGGTCTGGTATTCTCTAGAGTACTGAAAGAGTGTTTTGCTTTCCTGGACCCAGGTGACTCCTATGTTATGGAAGTGTGATATAATGCAGTAATTTCACAGGATACTGGACATTGATGTCAAATTTCACTTGAGATCAATGCCCAGTATTCCCTAGTGTAATTTCTGATATTGAAGAGAGACAGATTTGCAGTATGACATTTATATTTAGTAAATATACCTTTTAAAATACTCATCTGCATCTAAATGAGATCTACTTTACAAATTCATTTTAATGTATATTCTCTGATAATTCTGATAATACATGTGAGGTAAGTGTTATTGTTATTGCTATCTTTCTTCCTTCCTTTGCACATTTAAGTCTAGGTTGTCTTAAACTCTAGTGGAATTTCTACTGTATCTTGCATAGATTGATCAAGACAGAATTTTTGTCCTGAAGGATCATCCTATAATGTAATGGGGGTCAACATTAAGTCTTGAGTCAGGTTAGTTTCTGTTTCTTCTTGAGTCAGATTGTAACATTACATTTTGTTTTTATTTTTTAAGAGATGGGGTCTCACTATGTTGCCCCATCTCTTAAAAAATAAAGTATTAAGTCTTGAGTCAGGTTAGGTTCTGTTTCTTCTTGAGTCAGATTGTAACATTACATTTTTTTTTTTATTTTTTAAGAGGTGGGGTCTCACTATGTTGCCCAGGCTGGAACTCCTGGGCTCAAGGGATCCTCCTGCCTCAGCCTCCCAAGTAGGTGGGACTATAGGCACATGCCACCATGCCTGACTTGTTTAGTTGTTTTCTGAAACCATTTTTGCAAAGACTTTATTCCTTGTTATGTGTGGTCAGCAAATTCTCTGTTCTTTAGCTAGAGTTGTGGAAAAACTGTCTTGAATGTCAGGAGGCGAAACAAAGAAAAAACAAACAAACCAAACAGAAGAATATCTCTCCCAGTCTTTGCAGATTGGCTCTCTTTGGGGGCACTCCTTCAATAGTTAGCCAGGCTTGTACTGAGCCTAGGAAGCAGTCCAAGATGGAAGCTTAGAGTTCACACAAGTTTTTTCTGATGATGCATGTTAGTGTGCAGTCTTCTAAATTCCCCTTTATGCTCCTAATTTATCAAATAAATTCTCCCCAGCTTCTGGACCTTAGATGACTGTTGTATGTTTAAACAGTTATCTTTTGTCTCAGGCACCTATGGGTTATTAGTTCTACTTGCCATGTTTTCAAGATGATTGCTATTTTTCTAGCCGGGGTTCTTAGGTGAAATAAAGTGGAGCATCTTGCGTCAGTCATTAAGGTAGCTTCTAGGCAGGTTATAACAGATAGACACAATAATTTCCAAATATAGTCTATTCTGCTTTCTCTGGAATCAGAGAGGGAAGACACTCGGGGAAGACAGCCTAACACTGCCATTTGTACCAGGGAAGAGATGGGGCTAGGGCATTAAAAAATAAAGCTTTTGAAGTAGACTTTCTCTTGATTCAGCATTCATTTGGCTATTGTAAAACTTTGACTGTTCCATGGTTTTGACAAAGCTGGTTCTTAACGTTACTGCTTGTTGTTTGATGTTTCTATGGGTAGAGAGAACTTGGAGCTCCCTACTTTGCCATTTTGCTGACTTCACTCCCATTGTGGTTTTGATTTGGATTTCCCTGATGACTAATGATGTTGAGCATGTTTTCATGTGCTTTCTGGTCATTTGTTTATCTTCTTTGGAGATTTGTATATTCAGATTCTTTTCCTATTTTTTAATTGGGTTTGTCCTTCTATCATTGAATTTTAAGGATTCTTTATATATTCTAGATACAAGTCTCTTATATACGATTTAGAAACATTTTTTTTCCATTCTGTGGGTTGTCTTTCCACATGACTAAAGTGAATTGTTGAGTTGTCCTTTGAATAACACGGTGATTTAAAATTTGAAGATACCCAGTTAATCTATTTTTCTTTTGCTACTTATGCTTTTGGTGTCGTATCTAAGAACTACCTATGTTTAAAACTTAAACAGAGAAGAATATGCGAGTAAAGAAAACTGACAGGTCAGAAAGGAGCCAGGAGAGGACTTAATCAGATAAATCAGGTAAAGAGAGAGGTTTAAGTCGGGGGTGGTTAATTGCGTCATATGCTGCAGAGAATCTGATGAAGAACAGGAAGGATAGGAGCAACATAAAAAGTAGGATGTCATAAAGGGTCATAAATGGCTTTTGACACTGGGAATTGAGAGTGGTATATATAACCAGTGATAAGCTGGTATCTGTTATTAGAGTTACTACTGGGTACTTAATTTACTTATTTGACTTTAAATGCTGATTTCAGGGCTCTGTGAGAAGTTGTGTGGAATTACGGTTAGGCGTCTCATAGATGCCCTCCATTATACTTTATACTGTTTTCCAGTGGTCTTTGTTCTAGATACTTTCTTGGTTGCCTGCTCAGCTTGAGCCCTTCTTGTCTGAAAAGTGATACCCTGCTCCAAGGGTGGGCCTTTGCAGCTATGTAAGTGGGACCCTCGCATTCCCATTACATAGCTGTTAGGACCACGAGTAGGACTCTATGCTAAACTGGGCTAAGTAGTTTTCAACAGTGTAAAAATGTTGGATGGCAAAGATGCAAGTTTGATTCTGTAAGGCTTTCCTTCTAGAAAGACATGTAAAACTGAGGCTGGGACAGCCATAGCTAACCTGTGGTCATAGAAAAACAGAGGGGACTGGCATGTGGAGAACAAAATGAAGCCCACTGCCAGAGAGGTCCAAGGTCTCTGGGAGATACAACAGTCTTAATTCCTGGCAGCTTTGCAGTTCTGATTTCCAGACCCTTGTAAGATCTGTTGTCAAATTCTTGTTCATCAGTTCTTTGGGAGACCATGATTTCTTTTTAATGTAAGTTGTCACTTTGGGCTAAGCAACTTTGTGTGGGTTTCTGTTACTGGTACCCAGAAAACTTTGTCTAAGAGAGTGACGCATAGAAATGGTAATGATTCCATTGACAGAAGAGAAGGGAGTGAGGAGACAGTTTCCTATGAGATGCTTATATAATTTTAAACTGTGATGCTGGGCAGTGACATTCTGAATGGTGATGATGATTTTTATATGGATTTGTTTGCTTGTCTGTGACATACATTTAATTAAGGATGTGTTTTACTTTGTTCTTTGGTGCTGGCTTTCAAATTTTAATAGCCTGTCTTGGTAATAAAGTTGGGCATTATCTTGTAGAATGGAACATGCACATTACCTTCAACACAATTCCACTACTGGTTGTGTGAGAAATTCTTGGAAGTGTGCATTAGGAGATATATTCAAGAATACTTCATAAAAACAATTTGTAACACCGAAAACCTGTAAATACATCAGTAGGAGATAGGATGAATAATTTATGGCATATTTATACATTGCAATGTTATATAGCAGTGCAAATGAGTGACCTAAAGCCACGTGTGTACGCATGGCTTATCTTAGTAACATAATATTTAGTGAAAAAATGTTTCTTCACTGAAAAATATGTGTGATACTATTTTAAATGAGAAACTTCAAAACAAGTTAAAAACTAACCAATATATTGTTTAATCATACATAAATAGGAAAACATTAAGGAAAAGTAAGGTTATGATTAAGATAAAATTTGGGATAATGATTGTCTATGTGTGAGGTGGAGCAGAAGGTTAGAATTATGGAGGAATACACCAGGAGCTTGAAGTTATTGGTAATGTCCTACTTCTTAGGTTCAGAGGCAAGTTTATTATGTTCATATTATTTTTATGCTTTATAACGTATCTGTGTCTAATATATGTATGCTTTATAACATCTGTATCTAATATATGTATTCTTTTGCATGTATCAGGTACTTCTTAATACAAAAACTTTTATACATAAATTTGATATAAAAATACCTTTTTAAAACAAAAATGAAATTTACAGGAAAAAACTCAGCATTTCTGTAATGGAAATAATCACTAGTATTTTTAACCTAGTGTTCTCTCAAGATTTCTCTCTTTATTGCCTCATACTACCATCTCATGCCCCAAACTCTAGTATTAGTTTTGACCTCATAATCCTAAGATTAATTTAGTGAATGCTGAGTGCTAGGGATAGTATAATAAAGTTTTTAATAACCATTTTCTTAAGGGTTAAATAAAACCGGCCTGGTACGGTGGCTCATGCCTGTAATCCCAGCACATTGGGAGGCTGAGGAGGGTGGATCACGAGATCAGGAGTTCGAGCCTGACCAACATGGTAAAACCCTGTCTCTACTGAAAATACAAAAATTAGCCAGTTGTGGTGGCTCACACCTATAATCCCAGCTACTCAGGAGGCTGAGGCAGGAGAATTGCTTGAACCCAGGAGGTGGAGGCTGCAGTGAGCCAAGATCGAGCCATTGCACTCTAGTCTGGGCAACAGAGCAAGCAAAATAAGATAAAAAGAGATAAAATAAAATAAAACAATCTTTACCCTGTCTTTTCCTCTCATCGTATCAAGTCATTCAACAAGTTCATTCTATTTTTATTAATATATTTTATTTATTTATTTATTGAGGTGGAGTTTTGCTCTTGTTGCCCAGGCTGGAGTGCAGTGGAGCAATTTCGACTCACTGCAACCTCCGCCTCTTGGGTTCAAGCGATTCTCCTGCCTCAGCCTCCCAAGTAGCTGGGATTACAGGCATGGGGCACCATGCCTTGCTAATTTTGTATTTTTAGTAGAGATGGGGTTTCACTGTGTTGGTCAGACTGATCACAAACTCCTGACCTCAAGTGAGCCACCTACCTTGGCCTCCCAAAGTGTGGGGATTACAGGCATGAGCTACTGTACCAGGCCTGTTTTCATTTATTTAATCCTTAAGAACATGGTTATTAAAAACTTTATTATATTATCCCTAGCACTCAGCATTCATTATTAAATTAATCTTAGGATTATGAGGTCAAAAATAGGTGGAGCCACCTTGCCGGGCCTATTTTTATCAATATATTTGGATTAATCTGTGTCTTTCTTTCTGTTCCATAAGGTCTCTCTCTTGATTTCAAGACCCACTACACCTGTACTGTTTCTCGACTGACTTTGCCAACTGTATTTTTTTCTCTCCTTACTTCATTTTTACTGATACTGGATTAATCTCCCTAAAACACTGCTTTGATCATTCTATATAGTTGTCCAGAAATCTGTAATGATTACTTATTACAAAATGTTGAGGTATGTATTCTTTAGATTGGGCACAAGACCTCTAAATAACTTGGTTTTAACGAAGGGCCCTTCTTCCTCATGGCTCCTTCCGGAGAGGACAGATACCTCTGCCACTTGCTGCTTTGCTGTGGGGTGTGGTGCCATAGGTGAGAGGTGGGAAAGGAGCAGCCTGTCTGGATAGTCTTACTATTCGTGTTGTTGATAGCTTTAAGACTTCCTTTAGCTTCAAGTTCATGACTTTTTTTGTACTTGTGCTACCCTCAGAGCAACAGCAACTCCTGTATTTTGCAGTGATCTGTACAGGATTCTTTTTTTTTTATTTTTTTAAAGTTAAAATAAGATCTTTTCTGTCTTTCTGGTATTCTTCTTAGTTTCTGGCCTACCTTAGCTTTCTAGTATTGTTAGAGTCATTATCGGTGGAATCATTATTTCAGTATGTCATTAGACGAGGTTCTTTGGGTGCCAGTAACAGAAACCCATACAAGATTGCTTATCCAAGTGAGAGTTTGTATTAAAAAGCTATAGTTATCTCATAGAAGTGATAAGCAGGAATTACAGTTAATTTTTATAGGGAACTGAAAATCTGGAACTAGAGGTTGGGTATCTAAATTTCTGTGGATTTAGAGAGGGAGGGGAAGACAGAATGTATGTTTAGTGTACCTTCTTGATTCAGTCTGATTTCATTTTTAGAGTCAGTTTGTTCAATAGATTGTTTTACAGATAGAGAATTTAGAAATAGGTATTTCTCTGCAAATCAAAACTACATTGAGATACCATCTCTCACCAGTTAGAATGGCGATCATTAAAAAATCTGGAGACAACAGATGCTGGAGAAGATGTGGAGAAATAGGAACACTTTTACACTGTTGGTGGGAGTGTAAATTAGTTCAACCATTGTGGAAGACAGTGTGGCGATTCCTCAAGGACATAGGAATAGAAATTCCATTTGACCCAGCAATCCCATTACTGGGTATATATCCAAAGGATTACAAATCGTTCTACTATAAGGACACGTGCACACGAATGTTCATTGCAGCACTGTTTACAATAGCAAAGACCGGGAACCAACCCAAATGCCCATCGACGATAGACTGGATAGGGAAAATGTGGCACATATACACCATGGAATATTATGCAGCCATCAAAAACGATGAGTTTGGGTCCTTTGTAGGGACATGGATGAACCTGGAAACCATCATTCTCAGCAAACTGACAGAAGAGCAGAAGATCAAACACCGCATGTTCTCGCTCATAGGCGGGTGTTGAACAATGAGAACACATGGACACAGGGAGGGGAGCACTACACACTGGGGTCAGTTGGGGGGAAATGGGGGAGGGACGGTGGGGGGTGGGAGTTTGGGGAGAGATAGCAAGGGGAGAAATGCCAGATGTAGGTGATGGGAAGGAAGGCAGCAGATCACACTGCCACGTGTGTTCCTGTGCAACAATTTTGCATGTTCTTCACATGTACCCCCAAACCTAAAATGCAATAAAATAAATAAATGGGGAAAAAAAAAAAGAAATAGGTATTTCTCTTGTGAATATTCAGTCTGCATTTACACGTATAGGCCAGCAATTAAAAGTGTAAGAGTGATGAATCTTTGATAAGTCATGATATCAATCAAAAGATTTCAAATGAGTTATTTAAAACTCTTGTTCTCTTGAAAGTGTTATTAAGAATTGTGGACCAAGTATCATAATTTTGAAGCTTATAGGTAAAATAAGTTTTATAAAATTAGAATTAATTTATTATATTAATACTAATATGCATTTATGCCAAGAAAAAAGGACCTAATAGTACAAAGGTAAAGAAGAAGGAAATATAATATAGATAATTTCCCTCATTTAAGCTCAGAGTTTTTATATTATAATTTCTTAGAAGTGGTACATTGGCACCTGTTATTCTTGAATGGTTCCAGTGACAGTCTTTCTTTGGAAAATGAATGACTTATTTTATTGGAAAAACTTAAGTCATCATACATTGTCAAGTTTTGGTAGGGATGTTTGGAACCCAGAGGTATTATAAGCTGATGGGTGTGTAAATTGATAGAGTGATTGGAGAACAGTTGAGCAGTATCCAGTAGCCAGTAAAATGGGAAATATTTCAATACATATAACCCATCAGTTTTACTTTTGTATAGACCTTAGAACAGTGGTTCTCAACAGGGGCAATTTTACCCCTGAAGAGACATTTGGCAATGCCTGGAGATATTTTTTGTTGTCACACCTGGGGAGTTATATTGGCTTCTAGTGGGTAGAGGCCAAGGATGCTATTAAATATTCTGCAATTTATAGGACAGACCCCCATAATAAGGAATTATCTGGCCCAACATATCAAGAGTTCTGAGGTTGTGAAACTCTTTTTTTAGAGAAACTCTTACTTGTGAACAAAGAAACTTGTTCAGAAAGGATATGTGTTAAAGCATTGAAATTGTGAAAAGTTAGAAATAATCTAAATGTTCATTAGCAGGGGAATGGAGTAATAAAATGTGCTATGTATATGTGGTTTGCTACTTGATAAAATCATAGTTAAAAGGAACGAAGTAGGTCAATAGATACAGCAATAGACCTCAGAAATTTAAAGAGTTAAAATCATTAATTACTTTCAGTATGAGGTCATTTATGAAAACTGAAAAAATAAATGAAACATAGCTCTGTTATTTAGATATGTAAATGAAAATGTGGAAAATGAATTAGGAGGCCACATACCAATTTCATGATAGTGGTCGCTGGTAAGGAGGTGAAGAAGGGGATTGCTACTGGGGGTGGTGAACAGTGGGTGTCAACTTTATCTCTAGTTATTCTTTTATATGTACCTAAAGTGAACCAAATATGATTTCATATTCATATGAATTTGAATGCATAATGTGAATGTCATTTGTTATAAATTCTAGTTGGTGAGAACATAGATATTTGTAATATTACCTTTTTTATAGTTTAACATTTCTCAACAACCAAAAAACACTCATTGATGAATTTTTTGTGGTACTTGGTACAGCATGTTGCATGTTTTTGTTTGTTTTTAATTCTTCCTGTCCAGGAAGTTAACTGGGCTTCCTCTGGAGGAAAGAATATATTTTTATATATTCATTGTTTATTTAGTTTATGTGTATAATTGCAAAGAAGCTATTTTGACTGGCATTAACCATTAAATTTGTGCTTAATTCACGAAGGAGAAAACCATGATAAAGAACTCCCAATAACTATTTCTTTTGTTTTACCTGATCTTTGTGTATTAGAATATATAGGAATAACTGGGCTTCCAGCAGAAACATGACAGATTTCTTCTATTTTGACATTTTGTTGCATTGATTTTGTTTATGTTGGAAAGGTATCTGATTAGCGTTGGTTAAGTGATCTTTTCAGTAACTAGGAAATTAAATATAGGGATCTAAGTGATTCTAAGAACTTGACTAATAAAATGCACTTAAAAATTTTGTTAAGTAATATTTTGTGAATAAGTTACACTTAACTGTGAAAATTTTATAACTGTTATTAGAGAAAATGGATATACTATCTTAGTGAAAGTTTTTTTTTTCCCCCCCGGAACACAAGGATCAGTTTCTGTATGAGATAAAGTAAAAAGAAGTGGGAATAGTGCATGACCTATAATTTTTTTCTTAAAGTGTTATAAAAATAAGTATCTCAAATGTAGTATAATTAAAAGTTATAATAACTATTCATGATATGTTTGAATTTAAATTATCTCAAATTAAATAACTTAGATGAAAATTACATTTATAATTATATAGAAGTTTATAATTTTGAAGCAAAAACATTTATCAAAATTGTCCCAAAGTTTAGGAAGCCCACTAATTTAAATTTGAAAATTTAAAATAATCTTTTGTTAATGATTTTTATTTACCCTTGTAGAGAATTTAGATGCAAAAATAATAACAGATATCTTTTTACATGTAAATGTTAGTCCAAAAGATGACTGAAAATTAATGCCTTTTTTTTTTTTTTTTTTAAAGACAGGTCTTTCTTAAAATTTTAGATTAGATCTAATTTTTTTGTTAAAGGATTTTCATAAAAATTATAAGACTGGCTTAATTATAAAATTCATAAAGATAATTTAAATTCAGAATATTTAATTTAATGTAATTTAAACTCAAATATATAATTATGCATAGTTATGACTTCTAACTATATAAGTCATATAACCTTTTAAGATAATTTTTATAATTAGGTGAAAACAAGGCATGCATTATCTTCTGTTGATTTTCTTGCTGATATTTGCAGTTTGATACTGGAGTTAATCCTTAATAGTTGAAAAAGAGTTGTCATAACATGGTTGTCAATTATACTTCTATATTACAGGATATGATAACATTGTAAGGATCAAGCATTCAAGAAATAAATGTTTGATAAAAAGTCCCACATCTTACTTGTGGGCCGTGCGTGTGTGTGTGTGTGTGTGTGTGTGTGTGTGTGTGCGCGCGCGTATGTGCGTGCGTGTGTATAAAAGTAAAGTTGAATCTGGGAGACAATCACTGATTAAACCCAGGAATTTATTAGATTAGCTTTCCTTCAAATATAAAATATGTGCTTTTTCACAAAGGCATACAGTTCTGGTGTGAACAGAAGGGGTGAGAACCTCTAGTTCAATTCTTTTCAGAGCTGGGTATGTGAAGAA
Source organism: Cebus imitator (assembly GCF_001604975.1). NCBI lineage: Eukaryota > Metazoa > Chordata > Mammalia > Primates > Cebidae > Cebus > Cebus imitator. The sequence continues at coordinate 2,133,805 of NW_016107339.1, read as the reverse complement.
GTACAGTACAAATATCAATGTGGTACATTCTTCCTAAGTATGAATTTTAGTGAGATATTATGGGGTCAAAAAGGAATTAGCACAGTTATTTTAAGATAATATATTTAATGTAGCAGAAAATTGATCACTGTAGCACTTTTGGGTTCTATTCCCAGACTCTCATATATATGAGGTCAGTGTCTGTTGCCACATTTATTTAGGGATATTTCGGTGAGAAAGCTTGTGATTCCCTGTTTTATGATCTTAATCTTAAAACTATCAGGGATTTCAGTTATTAGAATCTCCCTATAGTAAGCTCACATCCTCTTTTGACAGATGTAGAGTTCAATTACTAGTCTTCGAAATTTTAAGCCACCCCCTGAAATTTTAAGCCATTTGCAAATCATATGATAAAGAATTTTGGCTTTGTGCCTTGATTTTACTGAAAAAAAATTTGCAGTTTGCTTTTACTTAAAAATCTTTTAAAGTATATTAATGTTTAATTTATGTTAAAAATTTGTGTACTTATTTATGTTTCAGGTAGGGATCAGGAAGTACAAGTGAAATGGTTCAGTTTTGGAAACATTTTCTATATATGGATGTGTCTCATAGGTAGGGTTTTTTTTTTAAAGCCTTTTTTTTTTTCTTCACAGAAAAGATTTGAAGCAGCTAAGAAACATACATACAAATGTAATTATAATTAAGTAAAAACTCAGAAGGCACTATGGAATATTTTTCTTTTTCTTTATATCAGAATGGATTGATAGTTTTTTTTTTTCATTTTTAAAAAAATTTTACTTTAAGTTCTGGGGTACATGTGCAGATCGTGCAGGATTGTTACATAGGTATACGCATGCCATGGTGGTTTACTACCTCTGTCCCCCCATCACCTACATTAGGTATTTCTCCTAATGTTATCCATCTCCAATCTCCCCACCCCCTGCCATCTCTCCCCTAGCCCCTACCCCTGACAGACCCCGGTGAGTGAAGTTCCCCTCCCTGTATCCGTGTGTTCTCATTGTTCAACACCCACTTATGAGTGAGAACATATGGTGTTTGATTTTCTGTTCTCGTGTCAGTTTGCTGAGAATGATGGTTTCCAGATTCATCCACGTTCCTGCAAAGGACATGAACTCGCCCTTTTTTATGGCTGCATAGTATTCCATGGTTTATATGTGCCACATTTTCTTTATCCAGTCTATCTTTGATGGGCATTCGGGTTGGTTCCAAGTCTTTACTATTATAATAGTATAATAGTTTATAAACAGTGCCAGAGTGAACATACATGTGTGTGTGTCTTTATAATAGATTGATTTATAATCCTTTGGGTATATACCGAGTAATGGGATTGCTGGGTCAAATGGTATTTCTATTTCTAGATCTTTGAGGAATCACCACACTGTCTTCCACATGGTTGAACTAATTTATACTCCCACCAACAGTGTAAAAGTTTTCCTATTTCTCTACCTCCTCTCCGTCATCTGTTGTCTCCAGATTTTTCAATGATTGCCATTCTGACTGGTGTGAGATGGTATCTCAGTGTGGTTTTGATTTGCATTTCTCTAATAACCAGCGATGAGTATTTTTTCATATGTGTGTTGGCCAAATAAATGTCTTCTTTTGAAAAGTGTTCATATCTTTTGCCCACTTTTTGTTGGGGTTGATAGTTAAACTTGGTGTGGGCAGTCAAAGTTTGAAATTATAATGCCACATATTCTCCTAGCTTGAACATTGTGTCTGGCTGAAAGAAGGCATTTTCTTTTCTTAACTTGATAAATTTCCAGCTTAAATCCAACTTTTTCCTACACCACTCAGTAAAGATGTTTGATGTTTTGTATCTGCTGAGGCATTAACTTTGAATCAATGTAGTTATGGACTAGTTTGAAGAAGTTTTCTTGTTTAAAGACCTTACCACTGAGTTTTTCTGAATGGCTTATACTTTTAATTCTTCATGATTAAGTATGGATGACAATTTTTGCTGCACTCAGCCTTTACTTATTTATACCTGATGGAAGTTTTAATCACTCAGTCTGGCTTTTTTTCTCTATTAATTCTTTTATATATTCTTGGAGGTAGTACTATACGAGTCTTATTAAGGTTCAATAAGCAATTAAATTTAAAAAATAATCTTGCTAAATTGTTCATATTTGATGACACTGAATCAAGTAAGTTAATGCATCATTTCATTTAGTTTATCCACTATGTATGCCTAATGATTGTCCTTTCAATTTCATTTGATGGGGAATACTGCTGTGAAGCAGTTGTTGATTAGATTTTGGACATCTTTTTCTCTTTACATTGTTACATTCAATTTATGTATCTTTTCTGTGTATTTTTTGATGCTGTTCACTATGTTCTTTCACATTCTAAGCTTTTATCCATTATTATATCAGTTCTATAAAGCCAGGATTCCATGGGGTTATTGTGATACTTCAATTAGATATGTGTCAAATATTTGAAAACAACCATTTATATAACTATTAGTTATGATTAGTTAGGAGGTGTAATGCCATAATTTCATAGTTTTACTAAGTAAGTTTGAATTTACATTTGATTTCTTCTGGAAGTCTTAGCAGGGTCTTTTACATGAAATGCATTTAAAAGTAAAAGAGTCTGTTGTGCTTGGAAGATTTGACAGGTAGAGTATGCCAAAGTATTATATAGCTAACCTCACATTGAAGAGGACAGTTAATGGAAATTGGAATCCTGTTCATTTTTATATAATTGAAAATGTATTCAGCCTCTGCTAATGGAAGACTGTAATTTTTTTATTTCATAAAGTTATACATTAAAAAGTCACCCTAATTTAATAAACTAAATACAGTTTTGGCAGTAGGGACGGGATATTTCAACTGAGAGAGGGAATCTTTAGCTCTTAAAATTTGGTCTCAAATAACTTTCTTTACTAAGCCCTCTTGTCCTTATTTTGTTTATTTATAGTACATCTAGCCCTCATTCTTAGTTAAAAAAAAAATGCTTGTCTGGTTGGGGATTGTGTTGTAGTAATTTTGGTGGATTTAGCCTTTAAACTGATAAGGAATTACCCCATAGGTGTACCTGCATCTTTACTATCGGGTGGATTTTTTTTTTTTTTTTTTTTTGCAACTCAGACCTTCCATCTGTGTCTTCAATTAGACTAGGAAAATTTCAACCATTATTTATTTGGATACTATCCATATCCAAATCTCTCTCTCTCTCTTTTTTTTTAAAAAAAAAAAAAAAAAAAAGTCTTTTTCTGTCGCCCAGATTGTAGTGCAGTGGTGTGATGTTGGCTAACTGCAACCTCTGCTTCCTGGGCTCAAGTGATCCTCCCAACTCAACCTCCCGAGTAGCTGGGACTACCCAGTTACTTTTTTCCCACCCAGTTAATTTTTGTATTTTTTGTAGAGGTAGGGCCTTTCCATGCTGCTCAGGCTGGTCTTGATCTCCTGGGCTCAAGCAATCTGCCTGCCTTGCTCTCTCCCAAAGTGCTGGGATTACAAGTGTGAGCTACCACACTTGGCCTATGTTTGTTTATATCCTTTTATAATCCTGATCTACTTGTGTTTTAGACCAGTGCTACTCAAAGTGTGATCTTCAGACCAGTGCTGGTCTGCAAACTGATTTTACTGGTCTGTGATGAATTAAAGACAAATTCAGAGTAAGCATTTAGAAACTTTTATATCAAATTGTTACCTAATAAGGGTGTGATTTTTAAAAAAATTAATTTTCATTGCATTTTACAAAAGTTTTTCTCTCCGATGGATTGCCAATTTAAAAATGGTCTCCTGTATCACAAATAGATTTAGAAGTATTTTGTTTAGACTTCGCTTATTCTGTTCTTTGTGACCCTTAACTGCTGTTACACAGTTTTTTTCTATGTCTCTGAACTGCATTTTAGATGGATTTTCAATCTTGCACATTTACACTGAATTAAAAATTCTTAATACCAGCACTTTGGGAGGCTGAGGTTGGCAGATCACCTGAGGTTAGGAGTTCGGGACTAGCCTGGCCAACATAGCAAAACCCCATCTCTAATAAAAATATAAAAATTAGGTGGGCATGGTGGCAGACACCTGTAATCCCAGCTTCTTGGGAGGCTGAGGCAGGAGATTGAACTCAGGAGGTGGAGGCTACAATGAGCCGAGATTGCTCCACTGCACTCCATCCAGCCTGGGCAACAGAACGAGGCCTTATAAAATTACTTAGGTTTTTTTATTTCTTGAAGTTTTATGTCTTATATAGATATTATTGCCTGAAGCATTATTATTTTATGATCTTTCCAGTAGTGGAAGAATCTGTTTGCTGATTTTGCTGTGTCTTTTTTGTGATGGCTCTCTTTTATTGTGTGTGGTATCCTTGAATTTGTTTTTTTTTTGACTTGAGTAGTGCATTTCGGAAAGCTGTTGGATTCTTTGAGGCCTTTGTTGAAGTCATTTTCTTTCACAGAGGATTTGCCTGTGCTTTCTCCAGTTGCCTGGCTAGAGATTAAGAATCCTTTAAATATGGGATTTATTGGATCTCATATGAAATTTATTGGATCATGCAAGAAGTGTGAATTTAGTTTGAGAACCTTGTGAAGGCCACTTTGTGGTTACAGTTGCAGGAGAATTGATAAAACATTTTACAAATGACAACATTTTAGAGATGGAATACAGATTAATGGTTGCCAGGAATTAGGAATGGTGGGAGTGCCCAGGATCGGGGGGTCAGTGTGACTATAAAGGTGTTACTGGAAGAAGATCTTTGTGGTGCCTCTTTGCTGTTAACATGAAGATGTACCTCTTGAGAGCACCAACTTTATAAAAGTGTTTTCTTATGTTAGACTCCTTAAAATCTCATTTCCTAAGCCTTGAGCAGCCATCAAAATGTAAGCTCAGTTTTACCAACATTTGGCATATACTCTCAGGATGAGGGCTGGTTTTTCTGTTTGCTTACTCTTTCCTAAGGTTTCTCCCTTCATTTATTTATAGTTTATATGTATACTGTACTTTCTTGCTAACTAAACACTTAAACAGATTTCTTTTCCTCTAAGTTTTAAAGTTAGATATGAATATCAAGAGTATCAAGATATCCAGCTTTACATACTGCTGGAAAGCAATGTCCCTATCAAACTACAATTTAGTCTTATAAAGGTCCCCAGCCTTTTTGGCACCAGGGACCAGTTATGTGGAATATAATTTTTCCATGGGTGAGGGCGGGGCTGTGATTTCCAGATGAAACTGTTGCATCTTAGATCACCAGGGATTCGATTCTCCTAAGGATCACTCAGCCTAGATCTCTCACATGTGCAGTTCACAATAGGGTTAGCAGTCCTATGAGAATCTAATGCCACTGCTGACCTGACAGGAGGCAGAGCTCAGGAGGTAATGTGAGCAGTGGGGAGCAGCTGTTAATACAGATGAAGCTTTGCTTGTTTGCCTATGGCCTCAGAGTTTGGAGACCCCTGTTATAAAATATGGCTATTTTATGCCTCAGTTCTCTTATATTCTTGTTATTATAATGGTTATTTTTCCTTATTTCTTTGGTTTATCATCAATCTTGTATAGGCTATCACAGTCTACTCCTCTTTATGTTTTTTAGTCTTGTTTCCTACCATTCTTTTGTTAGCCATATTATGACTTAGTAAAGACATCATGTATTATGGCAACAGTTCTTTTATTCATATCCTTTTGTTTAAATGCTATCTGTTCATTTGGGCTTGTACTGGTATTTCTAGCACTGTTGACATTTTAGGCTGCATAATTGATTTTGGGGGGACGGGTCTTGTCCTATTGTATATTTAGATATGTTTGGGGATGGTATGTTTAGGTATGTTAAGCTGCATTTTTGGCCACTACTCACCAGATGCGAGTAATATTTCTCATTTGGGATAACCTAAAGTTTTTCCAGACGTTGCCAAATGTCCCCTGGGGGCAGTATCTTCTATAGTTGACAACTACTGTTATATTCCTATATGATTTTGGCCTGAGACAGAGCCCTTTCTTATTATCCCTGCCTGATGTGACTTTTTACCTGCTGGATTTTCTGTAGTATACATAGTCTGGATTGTACATTTATCTTTTATTACATTTTCTTGTGAATTCCTTTCTTTTTCTTCCTCGCTCCCTCCTTCCCTCCATCCCTCCCTCCTTCCTTCCTTTTGTCCTTCTCTTCCTCCCTCCTTCCTTTTCTTTGTCTTTTTTTTTTGAGACAGGATCTCACTCTGTCACTCAGGCAGAGCTCACTGCAGCCTCAACCTTCCTGGCTCAAGCGATCCTCCAACCTCAGCCGCCTGGGTAGCTGGGGCCACAGGCACACACTACCATGCCTAGCTAATTTTTTGTTTTAGAATAGACCAGGTTTCACCATGTTGCCCACTGGTCTTATACCGGACTCAAGCAATCTGCCTATCTTGGCCTCCCAAAGTGCTGCGATTAGAGTTGTGAGCCATTGTTCCCAGGCTTTGTTGTGAATTTCTAACAGGCTTTCTTTCTAGAGGACTGGGACTATCTATTTCACTTTTTTTGTTTGTTTACTATTTTGGCCAACTCCATGCACTTGTTAGTAGCTTTGAATATATTTTCCTTTTCTTCTACTTCTTGTATGGTGATAATGGGGGGTTTTGGAAAGCAAATCACTCTAGGAAATATGGAAAACTTTGAAGCATTCTAAATTATGAGACTTAATAATTATGGACTTTTAGACAATAGAATTAATGCCAATATAACAATTGTGTATATACCCAGTAATAACTGGAAAATTCAGGACAATTGAAGATAGTTTTAAAAATATAAGAAAGATGTAAGTTCTGTTAGACGTATTTGTTATACAAGTACCAGAAAAATGTATAGTGAGGTAGAACTTTTAAAAATAGACTGAGAAATACAGAAAGTGGAAGGATTTGTAGAAGCATGAAGGATGAATGATTAGTTCCACAGAGTGAGATGAGCAAAGTAATCAATATGTCGGGGTAAATTGTTAGGAATGATGGATGTAGCATCTGGTTAGGAGTGACTTGTACAAAACTGACAAATGTGATATGTGAATGCTAGTAAGTTGAATACAAGTTGAGCACAGAGAAGTTGGCTTCTTACTACTGCCTAAAGAGAAACATCTATGTTTGGCCCCAGTTGGTAAAGATACAGCTCAGGTATAGATGCCTCATGCCATTTTTTAAATCAGTGAATTCTAGATAATAAAATAAATTGAAGCCTGAGATCTAACCACTTTTCTAAGGTTGCTGCTTCTTCATCTATGCCAAAGTTTTTGTGAAAAATAATAAGCATAGTATATATTCATTGTAGAAAAACTAGAAATTAATGAAATATATGGATAAAGTAAAATTTAGTTACAATTCCCTAAAGCAGAGCAAAATCACTAGTATCATTTTAGTTGATTTTATTTTCTTAAGTTTTATATGGTCTCAGTCTCTCTAGATATAGCTATACGATGGGCATATATGTGTGTATAGATATATATTAGTATATGTATTTGTATTTATGTATATTTATATGAAATGGGTTATTGTATGTGAAATATTTTATATTGTGTTTTTTAATTCTGTGAACAATTCTCCATATCAGTAAAATTCTTAAAAGTGATATTTAGTGAATACATCAAATTCTATTCTTAGATTATCCCTAAATTTATCTAATCATTCTCCTATTTTTAAATTATTGTTTTCCCTTGTTTTCATTACTATAAATATAATTTGCAGTGAATTTCTTTAGCGAAAATCTTTTAGTACCTCTTTTATTTTCTTTGAAGAGTTGTACTGTTTACTGCAGCCTGCCTCTATTAATTCAACTCACAAAATTTATTCTGTCTGTCTTCCTTAGTTGCAAAAGATTCTCAGTTTTATGGTGGAGTGTATTGACAATGTTACAGACTATATTGCCTAGCCTTCCAAGTGGTTAAGTGTGACCAAAAGGCTAGGTTTATGGTTTATGAGATATAAGGTGGAATATTATGTGAAAGAAGGGAAGAGAAAGGACTTTTCTTCTCCTTTCAGACATCTTCTTGATGCCTGCAATGTAGGTGTATTAGCTGGAATTCTCATAGCCTTCTTGGAACATAAGGTGACTTTGAATAGAAATAGTATACGGTAGAGCAAAAAGGTGGAAGGCAGTTGGGCCCTCTGTAGTTGGAGCTGCCACATCAGCCTGTGAGTTTCAACTTTTGGACATTTACATGGGAGAAGTAAATTTGTCTCCTCCCTCCTTTTTTCCCCTCTTTTTGTTATTATTTGATTATTATTTTTATTGATTTGGCAGGGATGTGACCTAATTCTAGCTGGTAAAGGATAACATTATTTAAAGCCTCTGTATGATAATGTAGCAGGTCAGATATAAGGAGACATGTATTTTTGTCATGGCAGAATCTAGAGCTGTATTGAAAACTGAAATTGGTATTGAGACTGGAGAAAGATTAATTGATATTGAAAGGAAAAACAATTAACTTTTGATATTTGTTTTTTGATATTAAAACAAAAAACATTTTAACACTTAAAATGATATAGAAAATACATTTCTGGAACTATTTGATAATATATTGCTGAATTTTGTTCTCAAATGCTGTTAATGTTTATAACAAATATTTCAGAAAACACTTGATAGCTTTTAGGCGAAAAATAAAACATTGAGGACTATATGTTGTATCAGAATCCCATCCCTATGAATTTTTAATATTTTAAAATATAGCTAGTTACTTTGATGAGGTCAATTCATAAATGTAGCTTTTGTTTTGTTTTGAGACAGGGACTTGCATAGTTTCTCAGGCTGGAGTGCAGTGACATGATCATGGCTCACTGCAGCCTTGATCTTCGTGGACTGAAGTCATCTTCCTCAGCCTCATGAGTAGCTGGTACCACAGGCACATGCTACCATACCAGGCTAGTTAAAAACTTTTTTTTTTTTTTTAAATAGATGGGATCTCTCTGTGTTGCCCAGGCTGGTCTTGAACTCCTGGGCTCAAGTGATCCTCCTTCCTTGTTCTCTGAAAGTGTTGGGATTACAGGTGTGAGCCGCCATGTCTGGCTAAATTTAGCTTTTAATGCTCTCATATTAACTTGTTGAAAACATTTTGATATATGAAATTTTTAAAAAACATTTTTTGACTAGACACTGTTTAATATTAATTCTAAGAAAGTTAATTATAACAAGTCAAATAAGTGAAGAATACACATTTGAAAAAAATTAATAAGATATTTGTTGAGCAGTTTTAGGTTTATAGAAAAATAGAGCAAAAAGTACAAAGAATTCCCATATACCCAGTCTCCCAAGGATACCCATTTTTATCTAGGATATTTCACTATGCATATTATACACAGAAAAATGACTCTACATCTGTTAACCAAATATGTATTATTTTGTAATAGGAAAACCATGCATGTTACTTTAATTCAGGGTTTCCTACCCTCATCACTACTAACATTTTAGGCTAGATAATTCCTTGTTGTAGGAGCCATCCTGTGCATTGTAGGATGTTTAGCAGCATCCCTGACCTGCACCCACTAGACATCAGTAATTCTCCCTAGTCATGACATGAAAAATGCCTCCACACATTGCCAAATGTCCCTTGAGAAACAAAGTCACCCTTGGTTGAGAACCATTGCTTTAACAATATAGGTGTTTTAGAATTTTCTGTATTTTTCAGCTTTGATCTAAATTTAAGGGCTCTATAGTTCAGTGAATCTTCACACTGAGGATCATATAGGCAAAATTTGGATCCTTCTGTCCACTTGGGCACTGTGGGCAGTATATGTATAATTTTACTGGGCCTCAGTTTCCTTCACTGCAAAATAGGTAAAATGTTACCTAACTTGAAAAATTGTTGTGAAAATTCACCAAATTATATAAAATACTTTGATTAATTAATTAGTAAATTAACAGATTAGTTATTTTCCTTCTCTTCAAATGTAGTATATTGTTTTAGTCCCTGCAGTGTGTCAAAAACCTATCACAGTGTTATTATTTATATGGGAAAGGCTGTCATAATTTGGGATCTACTGTTTATGGATATAAAGAATGCTATACTATGAAGAATGCTATACTCTGGGTAGATAAAAACTTTTTAAAATGAAGGCTGATTTATGAGGTCAGTTATGTTTTGATCCTTTGTGGTACCCTAATTAGATTGTAACTACATTCAGATTGTTAACTACATTCAGATTGTAACAGTTAAGTGATCTCATTGTGTTCTTTGAAAGACTTTGAGCTTCCCAGATTGAAGATAGCATTAAATGTCAGCCAATCACTTTGTCCTCTGAAGTTTTTGTCTTTCACATCTGAAATCCCGCCAATTGTAACAGCTTGTGTGTCAGCTCCAATAGAGAAAGTTGGATACGGTCAAGTTGAAGTTAGTCCACTAAAGACTTCTAAAAACTTGACATAGTTTATGATTAAAAATGTCGACTTCCCATTATTTTTAGAATTATAAAACATTGTCCCTGATTAAAGAAATGCTATCTATAATAATTCAGACTATTCTTATTGTTCTCCTGCAGAAAATTTCTAAAGATTTGGTGAAGATAGGAAAACTGTCAAAAAGCCTGTAGCATTATTATACTGTAGGTATTTCTTTGAAAAAGAAGTATAAGTTAAGAATATCTTAAGTGTCCAGTTGTTTGGGGGAAAATATTTTAGAGAAAGATATATAAAATATTGAGGAGGTTGTATTATAATCATATTAATAATGTATGAGAACTAATTCTATGCAGTCTTTTAAACATTGCATATGTATTCATATGTACTGAGATGAGGATTTTACCAATAGCATTGAACAATATTTCTGATTCTAACAAGGATTGATCTAGCTTATGTACATTGGTTTATTTAAAATTATCAAAATCTAGAAAATTATTGTAGCTTTGTAGGTTGTGATATGTTTCGGGTGACTTATTGTTTAGGTTATTTTGCAGAATTATTTATTTGCTGATTTATTTATGTATTTCATTATTTATTTATTTGATTATTTAGTAAATTATTTATCTGATGAATTATTAATACATCTTCATGACATCCTTTAAATTATTTATAACTTAATTTTGAGTTTATTGCTTTTAGACGCTGCATTGTTACTGACTAGTTTTGATTTTTTTCTTGTGGTTCTTGAAAATTAAAAGTATCAGCTCTAAGGCAAAAGTATATTCATTGCAGTGCTCATGGATTTTTAAAAAAATTTATGGTAGAGATGAATTTCAGCTTTGCTTAGCTTTAAATTTACCTATTTAGAGTTACCAGTGATAGAATGTTTGTGCGTTATGTGCATACTCATTTTAGAGTCACTTAGAAATTAATGATATAGCCTATCATTTGTAAACAGTGATTGAACATGTAAACCTCAGTCTGCATTACCCTTTGTGTCTTTAAAGGACAGATCTGCATTTCTTACTTGCTTTAGAATAAATAAGTCTTGGTTATTTTATTTTAATGGCAATCTGTTTTACTACTGGAATATTTTTAGAAAGTTCAGAGAAATGAAGTCCAACTTAGATTTGGATTCCTGACAAATAAATTTGACTGCTGTAGTCTTTGTTTTTTTAATCCCCCTTATATATGTATTTGGGAAACATCTGGATTACTATATAAATCTTTCTATGTAAATTTCATATATCAGTCATAATGACATATATTTCTTAAGGACATTTTTATATCATTTTAATGTATGAAAATGAAGAGGTTTATAAGTGCAAGTTACAGTTTCTTTGACTTAGCATCATTTCTTCTGATTCTGTTTCATAACGTAGAGCACCTATTAGGGCTCTCTTATTGAATGGGTTTAATGGATAGGTTAAAGTAGTCATTTGGGTGAGTGCTATGTGCACAACATGGTCTTTATTTTGTGTTTGCTTGCAGTGAATTACTATGTACTTTATAGTTTTCACACTTCAGAGAGAAACTGCATTGTACATTTCAAGTTGAGATGCTGTTGAAATATAGTGAAAATGGCCTCTGTAGACAGGTTTCAGTATAAAATTGTAAATTATGCATACATATATCCAAATTTCTTATTTTGAAATATTGAATATATGAATATTTAATTGGAATGTTGCTTTAGTATCTTCATATGCTTGCCTTAAAGGAAGTGTTTTCCTTTGATTTATATACATGGATTTAGAAATGTGTATATCATGCATATCTGTGTCTTTTCTGTTCTGGAGATGAATAACCACAGATAATATCAGGTATGGCATTTTCTTTTTAAATGTGCTTCAGTATGCCAATATGGTCTTCTTTTGAAAAAAATAAAAATAAAAAAGCTTCCTTCTCCAATATTGAATAAGATCTGTATTAACTGTCATGATAATCTACCCAGCCCTATTATTAACATATGTTTGGGGAGTGCTAGCTATGTCATCCAAGTGATTTTTCCTTGGAAGATGCACAGATGTGTGCACACACACATGCACGTCATGTGAAATTTTCTTATGACATGAAAATAACTTTTTCATATTTGTTTTTGAAAACATATTAATGTAGACTTTTATAATAATAACTAGCATTCCTGATTTCTTATGTGAAGATACAGAGCTCATATCTTTTACATGAATTATTTGTTGATCTTCACTGTGATATAAGTACTGTTCGTTTTTGAGTTGACTCATGTAGTCCGACTCAAGGGCTTTTCTTTGTAGCTCATTATAGTTTTGTATGCATAGATAGCACAATGTAGTATTTAGCCAAAGTTGTTTTACTTTTTTTTTTTTTTTTTTTTTTTT
>NW_016107339.1:2101643-2120832 GCF_001604975.1 Cebus imitator | reverse complement strand
AAAAAAAAAAAAAAAAAAAAAGAATACTAGTATTTGTAAACATTTAACTTGCAAAGTATTTCATTTTGTATAACATTTAATCATCTTTCTTAAACAGCAGACAAGTACTTGAGCCTCTTGAATTTTCTGATTTAATTCTTCTCCTAATACTGTATGGTTGAGCAAAAATTACATACAAAAGAAGAATTTGTGCTTTGAGGAAAATGTGTTAGCCTGGTGGATGTCCAACATTCACATCAAGTTTTTGACTCTTAAGTCCAAGGCCGTTTTCAGGGCTCTGTTAGGTAAAATTTAATTTCCTGAAAAAAAAAAGTAATAATGTTCTTATCAGGGTCGGACATATACTTATTGTTAAAGAATGATTAAGTGCTTGATGCCTGAGCTTTTATAGAAATGACCGCAAACACCATTAAGGCCAAATATAGTCTTTAATACACAGTTAAGCATTTTAACATGTGCATAAAAAGGACAAGAAAGCAATCAATTTTAATTTTAAACTCTTAGATGTAGTTATTTATAGTATTCTGGGGAGCCTTAAAAAGTAAGGAAAGATGTTGTTAATTAGTATGAGACTAAGGAAAAGATCTTTCCAACCTGTTTTCTACCTGAAGACAGAGAGAAGCCTCCATCCTGAGTCTTAAATATACAAAGTGCATCAGAGAACAGATGAATTAGATGGCAACAGAGTTTGGGTGATGTTGGTATGAGTGCCATAAGTAACTGCATCTATGTGACTGGTAGGGTTCTGTATGAATCACTAAAAGTTTTTAAGGTAGAAAGATTTTTCAAGTAAATGTTAAAACATAAAATCCTAGGAATATGATTTATTAATAGGAAATATTTTAATAACTAGATTTAATGACATAATTTATCTTAAAATCCAAGATAGTTTTGAGAATGAAAGGGTATACTGTAATATGTAAGGATAACATGTATGAACTGGGGCCTTCCTAGTCACATGGGGACCTATGGTAGTACCTCAACTTGTATTGAGTAATTTCTAATAGTCTTGTATAGTGTATGTTTCACAGGAGTCTCAATTCATGTGTAATGTCTTTAAAAATGTTTTCTTTTGTGATTAACTTCTCTCGTGGCCAACATTTATGTTAGGCAACATAAGCATTTTGTAATTGACTTTAGTAAAGGATAATGCTGATGTTTTATGACTTTTGGAACCTATTTTCAAGATGGCAGTAAAAGATTATTACTTTTAGGAGCAGAAAGATAAGTATGGCAAAGTTGGTCATACTTTAGTGGATAGTTCTAAAGTTTTTCTTCATATAAACATTAGAAGTTTTTTTTAAAAATTACTCTTTATTTTAGTTTATTTTATTTTTCTAGAGGTGGTGGGCTCTTGAACTCCTGGGCTCAAGTGATCCACCTGTCTTGGCCTCCCAAAGTGCTGGGATTACAGAAGTGGGCTACCATGCCTGGGGCCTTTTAAAGAAATGTTTTTGCTTCCTTTGCCTTGTAAATCTTCTGATTCAGTGGTTCCCAGCCTTTTTGGCATCAGGGATTGGTTTCATGGAAGACAGTTTTTACATGGATGGCTGGTGAGCGGGTGGGGTGAGGATGGTTTTGGGAAGAAACGGTTCCGCCTCAGATCATCAGGCATTAGTTAGATTCTCATAAGGAGCTGGCACCCTAGAACCCTTGCATGCGCAGTTCACGATAGGGTTTGAGCTCCTATGAGAATCTAATGCTACTGCTGATCTGACAGGAGGCAGAGCTCAGGTAGTAATGCCACTGATGAGAGGTGGCTGTAAATACAGAGGAACATTTGCTGGCTGCTCTGCCACTCACTTCTTGCTGTGTAGCCTGGCTCCTAACAGGTCACTACCTGTATCAGTCCATGGCCTGAGGTTGGAGATCCCTGTTCTAATTTATAGTATGTTTGACATTGTCATGAAATCTAATCCTGTTTGTTATACCTTTAGAATTTATAATTTCTTGTTGGATAATCCAGTGGTCTTTTCTTTCTTTAAAAGCATGTTACATGTCACATATGTTGATAAAGTTGGCAGTTTTGCCAAAACTTACTGAAAACAACTATTTTTCCTTGGTGAAATTCTGTGTGGGAAAATAGAAATCTCTAGATGAGTATAATTTAATTGTTTTGTATAGTTTTCTTTTTAATTCTCTCCTGATATGTATTTATCTGATGTGGCAAATTATATTATTAAAGTCATAATTATATTGTACATTCTTAATTTTTAGTTTTTTGTGTTTAGAACATACACGATTTGTTAAGTTGAACCAGGTAACCAGAGTGGCATATTTATATTTGAATGTGCATTAAAAAATTGGAAAAATTCTTGTGTAATCTTATTCATATGTATGATAACTTTTTCTTTGTTCAGAAGTGCCTATGATGGCTAACAAAAAAGGAAAGAACTATTCATATAGTCTCCCTCAAGTTAGTTACAGTATAAAGCAATTCCTGAATACTTTACTGTAATTCTAAGAGTAATAATATGTGTTATGTGTGAGCTCTGAGAGTAGCTTCTTTATAATTATGACAAGTAAAAGTACAGCCAAAGGTCATGGTAAACATAAGATTTCTTTCATACCTCATCCATTTTGTGGACAGCATATGAAGTAGTTTGGGTCCCTGCACTGATGTTTTAGTAGAGCAGTCAAGGTTGTTCTCATGGAAGTGTTTCAAATCTCTTTCTGCCTACCTCCCATGTTGCTGCAAAATTTGGCATGAATATGTATTTGAATTCTGGACTAATTAAATAGATCCTTATTAAATTTAGCGTTGCAAACAAAATAGGGGACCATTTTATACTTCAAGGATTTCTTAGGCTGTTACACAATAGTGATATATAGGAGCCTTTAATAATACTAAATACTATGGTGACGATGCAGTGTCTCAGTATTGACTATCTTAGTATCAGTATTGTTCACAGAAACAGTAAAAACCAAACAACATAGCAATAACAATAAAAACAATATCACACAAATTATGTAAACAGGACATGCCTGTAGATGTACAATCTATTGATTAGATCCTGTATTTGACTTTAATTTGGCTATCTAAATAGAAGTTAGAGTATTAACAAGGTCATATATAGGGAAGCCTTTTATTAAAAAATGAACAGCCAGAGGCTGTGGTTCACGTCTGTAGTCTGAGCACTCCGGGAGGCTGAGGCAGGAGGATCACTTGAGCCCAGGAGTTTGAGATCAACCTGAGCAACATAGGGAGAGCATATCTCTACACAGATAAAACTTTTAAAAAATCAACCAAATATGGTGGTCCCAGCTACTTGCGAGCTGAGGGAGGGAGGATTGCTTGAGCCTAGGAGATTGAGGCTGCAATGAGCTGTGATAACCCCACTGCACTTCAGCCTGGATGACGTAGCAAGACCCTGCCCCGCCGTCCCCCGCAAAAAAGAGAATATACATATGTTAGAGTGATTGTATCATATATCTCTTTAAGTCATCCTCAGTACACAGTACCGAAAAATACATCTAAAGAAAGAACATTTAGATGAGGATAAAATTGTAAATTATAACTTTTAGTATGACTGATAAAAGTGTTTCCTTCATACTTTTTTCTATTGTTTTCACACCCTAGCATGCTTTTTCTTCCTGTAAGACTTCTAGAGTAACAGTTTTCAAATAAGGTTGGTGCCGCTCCATAAGGGAGTTTCACAAATTGGTGTGAGGTTTTCACTTGTCACCATGATTGTGAGAGTGTTTTTGTCATTTAATGGATGGGGACCAGATATGCTGGATGTTCTGCAGTGCAAGGGCCAGTCTCAGACTACAGATTCTCCTGAGTACCACATAACTTTTGAATGGCTATTTGACTAAACTCCATTCAAAGATAAATCAGTAATACTTCAGTGTATAAAAATATTGAAAAGTTTTTATAAAATGAAGAATCTGATAATTTAGGAGAAATTTGTGTGTGTGGGAAGCTTAAGTAAAATAAATCCTCAACATTAGTGTATAATTTACTTCATATATTCTTGCCAATTCCTAACTTACAGCATTTCTAAGTAGATATTTAGTTCAAAAATTTTAAGTTCAGTAATGTAGTTACTGAGAGCTGAACAACACATTGCAAATATATAGCAGGATTTTAAGACTTAACAACAAAGTTAATTTATAATGTGTGCATCTCATTAAATTTTATTAATTAACAAGGATTTAAAAAATATTAAATGATTGCCATTTTAAATATTGAAGTTTCATTTTTTAGAATAATAATAAATGCATTGTTAAAATTGTGTATTAAAATTAAATTACTTTTATGTTGCCCAGTCTTCAGTATTATTCTTGTCCTGTTTCCAATAATCTATTATACAGTATCTCTGTTAACTTCTTGTATTACATTTCTTTACCCATTCCATTATCTATCTTCTGTATTAGGAGGAGGGTACAGTCTGTAGCTTTTTCATTATATGGAAATAGGTCCTAGGGAAGGTTGAAATGACTTCATTTTACTCTCAGACTTGATTAATGATTTTGGTATCAAATTTTAGATTGTAGATAGTTTTATTTTAGATATTAAAGGCTTCATTTCACAACATCCAGTGTTACTACTGAGAAATCCATGACTACTTTTTTTTCCCCCTACTTTTTTTTTCCTGGCTATATATGGCCTGTTCTTAATATTCTGGAAGGCTTTAGGATTGTTTGTCTCTGAAATTCTATGATAATGTGTCTTAGAATGGGTTTTATTCATTATTTTTAATGAATCTTCAGAGGACCCTTTTAAGAACAAATGTCTTTCAGTTTGGGCATATTCTCTTGAATTATTTTCTTTTCCTGTTTTTGTCTTTCTATCTCTCTTTCCCCCTCAGTTCTCCTAGCTGGAGATTCAGCACCAGTGTAGTAGAAGTGGGATGTGTGAGGTTGAGTCACTGCCTGATTGTGGGCAAATGACTTGCTTCTCCTCAGTGTCTTTTCTGATATGTTCTGTTATGAGTAACTTCTTTTGATAAGTTATTCATCTGTTTTCTAAAAATTTGTGATCTTGTTTCTGTTGTCGTCTCCACTTCCACTTTTTTGTCCTTGTGAAATATACCTTAAAAAATTATTAACTGCCATTTTAGTAGGGTTTTGGGAGGGAAAAGAAATAATTTCATGTGGTTAATCTATGTTTGGGGACCCAGTTGTTTTGTGTACTCATTTTGCAAGATGCAGCTCTTGAAAACTTTGTGTTGACTCTTTAGTAATATTACTTCACCTCCTACACACCTTGTTAGAGCACTTACTATGCTACATTATAATTATTAGTTTATTGCTTATAATAAGAACAGGAATTGTCTTATTTGTATCAGCGTTTTCGTGCAAAGCATATTTCTTAAATGAATGAAAACATAAACAAAATGCAGAAATAAAGTAGGTAATAGATAACAGTACAATTTAGTCAGAAGGATTGAAATTATTTATTTTAATCTTATTTCAATTAGTGTTTGATAGATTTTTAAAAACTTAATGGAGATTTATTTCTTTTAGTAAAATATTAATACTGTTATCATGCTGGGGTAATCAAATAAATGTCTTTATATTAAAGCTAAATGACAAAATAGTCAGAGTTTCATTGTAATGGAGAATCTTGATGCATTTAATTAGGAATTAAGCTACAAGGTATTGAAAAATAGAATGACTAGTGTGTAGTTTTACATATCAAGGAGAGTACAACAATATCATAGTAAAGGGCAAAGAATAGAGAAAAAGCCTTCTCTTCTTCCATCAGCATATCATTTCAATCATTCCAAATAGTAAAATAATAAATTCTAAGGAAACATCTTTTTGTTCTGTGAAAACGTGTCATAGCCGCAGACAAAATGAAAAGATCTAAATTAAGCAGAAGATTTGGTTAAAAAATCTTCATCACTCTTTTGATGAAATTTCACTATCGTAATTATCTATTGTCCCTTTTTGGAAGTTTTCCTTTATCATAATATTTAGTTTTATTGATTTTAACTTTAGTGGTAGGAAATATAATTGGTTTAATTTAAACCGTTTTACTCATGACTCCTTTTTTCATATAAGTCAAATAAAGTGAATCAGCAAATAGATATTGAGCACATACAAGACCCTAGTTGGTATGCAGTGAAGTTATAGAGATACTCACTTTAGGAAGGTATCCTCTCTTAAGAAGCTGAATGCATGTAAAGAATGGCAGGTGTAAGGATCAGTAGGATAGGAAATATCTTGAAATTGTATATGATTAATTACCAATGAATGGCCCAAATGGAGTTTCTACTAGTTCAGCTGTCTTTAGTAGAATGTTCACACCTTCTTAAGTCATAGCTTAGGCATGATGTATGTGAAGACAGAAGGGATTGATAACTTGATAAAGTTATTTAACAGTATTCTGAATTTTTATTTTTATGTCTTTTTAGCCATAGTCTGAGTTATCTATAAGGCCTGTTCATTTTTATGCTTGCATTTGCTTACTTATTAGAAACATTCTTAAAATTGCTTAGAATTACTTTGGGGATATTTCATTTTTTACTTTTTGATTCATATACTATATAATATTTTTATCAAACCATTCAAAATTTTAAAATTAAAGATTTTATACCAAAAACATACAGATAGTTTTTGCTGTACACTAGTATTTTGCTTCATAAAACATGGTTAGCATTCTTTGTTCTGTGTTCATGTATTTTTATTTGAATTCAACGTTCATACATTTTCAAGAATAGTTTCAAGATAAAATTAATATATTCTATATATTTTCACTTAAATGAACTCATTTTCCCCATCTTGTGACCAACTACTTCTTTCGAGTTTATTAAAATACTTTCTTGAGTGTACTACTTAGACCATCTCTATCACTTCATCTCCCCCACTTCCATCTCCTTTTCTTACCTGTATTTTTTACTCTACTTTCTATATTATATTTCTACTTTCTATATATCCAGTGTACACAAACAAACTTTATGAAAAGCTCAAATCCAGTGCAGGAAGGTCTTAGGAAAAAAAGTGTAATTATGTTATTCTATAAACTTTAAAAATGTTGTCTAGGAAGCTAAAACTGCTTAACAGATGTGATAGCTTCATTGTTTCAAATTTATGCCAATCAGAGTTGATAGGATTTGATCACACTCTAGTAGATTTATGAGATAAATTACAATATTGCATGACATACTTCAGATAGAAAAACATCAATGTAAGTTGGATATGATTTCTCGTTTAAGATAACAAGCTAGTAATTTTTAAAAATCAGATGGTTGCTACTTTGAGAGAATATCAGTTTTTATGGAAATTAACAATATCGCTCATATTTCCTTCATGGTGACAAAAAGTATATTAAAATTTTTTTTCATGTAGAAAGTTAATGGTAAATGGGAGGCATCTTGTTTCTATTTCGCAATAGATGACCTGTCAAATTTCCAAAGGCTTGTAAAGAAATAGGGTTGAGCTTAAAAGAAATTTGTCTGCAGGAAAGGTTAACACAAAATGAAAAAACTTATATTTGTGGTACTGAACTTCCGATAAGTTTTTTCAAAAAGTAAGGTTTCAGTTGATATGTCCAAAGTCTTACTAGGAATTTTTATTTTTTTCAAACAAGTAGAAGTTTAATACCTCACATAACAAAGAAAATGGAAAAGAACTTACTCACTAATGTAAGTGGCAGGTTCCCCCAGGGAAGTCAGAGCCAAGGAATTGGGAGTCAGGCTCTCAAGTCTGTTTGTTCTCATAGAAAATGACAGAACTATTTATTTAAAAGTCCCCTGATGAGAATGTCTTTAACTTTATTTAGGAGGTCTACATGGTAGAGTCCTTCAGTTCATTTTTGAAGTAAAATCATGGGATCTCCTGAGAACTTGACTTGAAATTGTTACTAAATCAAATAACTTGTGAAAAGAGGGTAGAATTTTTAGTTTCTTAGATTGAAATTAAAAGTTTTTAGAATATGAGGACTGGCCAAAACAGTGATTTTAAAGAAGATAGGCCCTCATGTTTCAGGTAAGAATATTGTAAAACCTTTAAAATTTTTTCAGAATAAAATTATTCATCTCATTGCTTAGATTTTAAAATTTTAGAAAGTATAGGCTGGGTGCAGTAGCTCATGCCTGTAATCCAAGCACTTCGGGAGGCTGAGGTGGGTGGATTACTTGAGTCATGGGTAATATGGTGAAACTCCCAATCTACAAAAAAATCCCAAAATTATTTGGACATGGTGGCACATGCCTATAGTCTCAGGTACTCAGGAGGCTAAGGTGGGGGGATCAACTGATCCTGGTCAGGTAGAGGCTGCAGTGAGCTGAGATCATGCCACTGCACTCCAGCCTGAGTGACAGGTGAGACCCTGTCTCAAAGAAAAAAGGAAAGAAAGAAGAAAGTACAGAAAATAAACAGAACAGGCAAACATGTATTTAACATGCAGAATTAGTATGTTAACATTTGCTACCACATGTTTTTTAAAAGATATTTTTAAAGTCTTTCCCTTCCCAGAAATAACTGCCATAATGAAATTGGTTTATAGCTTTCCTGTTTTTGTATTATTACTACATTTATGTGTCCATTAACATTAAATGTTCCTAAAGATTACCTAAAGATTGCATTTTTTTTCCTTCTTATCCATAATTATTCTTGAACTTTTACTTGCTGTGATTTGTACACCTGGTTGATTCATTTTAAATGTTGTATAATATTTCATGATAGAACAACAATTTGTGTACCTATTTCTCTTTTGACAGACATTTAAGATTTCAGGGTCAGGATACTTTGCATAGACTTCTTCCATAGATATTCATGGAGCTCTGCAGGTCTCGGTGTTTTCAGAACACAGATAAGCTGTCATCATTTCCTATAACATTGTATCCAGGTTGGCACTAGGCAGCATCCTTAGGACATTTGATGCTACTAGAGCAGTATATTGCTTCCTTCTTTTTTCTTTTCTTTTCTTTTTTTATTTTTTTGAGAGGGAGTTTTGCTCTATCTTCAGGCTGGATTGTAGTGGCATGATCTCAGCTCACTCCAACTCCCATTGCAACCCCTGCCTCTTGGGTTCAAGCGATTCTGGTGCCTCAGTCTCCGGAGTAGCTGGGGTTACAGCCATGTGCTACCACGCTCAGCTAATTTTTTTTTGTATTTTTAGTAGTGATGGGATTTCACCATGTTGGTCAGGATGGTCTCAATCTCCTGACCTCGTGATCTGCCTGCCTCGGCCTTCCAAAGTATAGGGATTACAGGCATGAGCCACCATGCCTGGCCTGCTTTCCTTTTTCTTATTGAATTTCTTGCCTTTACAAGCCAGTCCACTTTTCCATTCCTGGCAAAGAAGCCTGCAGACAGCGTTATCATGCTTTTTCTTTTAAACAAATGTCCTCTGAATCCTCCCAACGTCTTAGTACAAAAAAATATATAAAAGAGTCTGTAATTTTTGCATCTGTTTGAAAAGATGCTTTTAAAAAAAAGATGTTTTTTAGTTTTTGTGCTTTTGCTTTATTGTAACCTGTGGGAGGCTAGGACCTGTGCTATTTGGAGTTTATTTTGCCACAACAACGTGTGTGCTGGATCTGTGCATAAATAAGACATAGTTTTGCTTAATGTGAACAATGTAATTTTGTGCCCAGGTATGTAACTCTTTCAGTTAATAAGTGAGATCTCGAGTATTGAAAAAAATTCATTCTTATTTTATGATCATTTTGGAATGGTTTTAGACATTAAAAAAATTGTATCATATAAATGGCATTCTTACAGGTTCAAATTTATAATTTTCACTAGTTCAGCCAATTTAATTTTAAGGCATTTTATATTTTGGAAAAAATCATGTATTTGGTAGAAGTTGTATATGTAAGAGTATATTTAAAGAGTATATTACACACTTAGATTTGGGTTGTGGTACACTCTCAAAGAGAAAACCATCAATTTAGGAAATTCTTTGTGTGCCTAACAGCTTGAAGCTGCCTTATAGAATGCCAAATATTAGACTATCAATTTTATTAACTATTTCACTTAAAGTATTTCTGCTTGAAATAAAAAAGAAGCTTCAATGAATTGCTAGGTCTGGATCATTTATTGCATGTCAGTAGTTTTAGAAAGCTGAAAAATGTTTATGCTGTGTAATAAACAGATGCTGCTCTAACAATGCAATACGTTATGTACCAAAAATGATCTCTGTTTTAATCATAGATGCTGATTTAATGAGACAAGACTAGCTTAAATCAAAAATGGATTTAGGATGTAATTTTTGCTTTTTGTGTGTTTTTTCTACATAATTAATAGTCATACCTTTTAACATCATTATCAGACTTGGGGGAGAATGTTTATTTCTTTGATTTTCACATCTATTTTTGAATTCACAGGAGTTTGTAATTGTCCTGTAAACCTATTCAGAATAGCTATTAAAATGCTTTAAAGAAGATGCCTTGTTTTATACTGTATTGTCTACTTTGCGTGAAATTCCTATAGGTCTTAACTTTTCTACCTTTTTTTGATTGAGGATACTGGGTATTTTCTACAATTTGTGGGACAGTTTTGGGGGAGGCAGTCAATCAATGAATTGACTATTGTGAGATGATGATGCTTGAGGTTTAAAATCTCTGTGGTACAGTGTGCTTAGGTTGCCTCTTTGGTTTACTGTCCAGAGTCACTGGAGTCTTTTTTTCATCTATGAGAGAAGCGCTTTGCTAAGCTCTACTTTATAGTTCATTTAATTTATTCCATGAGCACCCTCAAACTTGACTGCAGTTGCTGACTTTGAGTCCTTCTGCATCTGTATTGTACATCTTTGATTGACATGGTTGCCTTTACATATGGTCAGGTAATTTTATATTTGTAAAAATATTCCTATTGTGTGTTTTATTCCATCGAACCTAGCAGAGTTAAATGTAGTTTGGATGCATTGGGAAGAATTAATGATTGGAAGATACAGAGTTGGTAAATTATTTATTCTGGCCCTGAGGAAGCTGAAAAGCTGAGTGAAAGACTAATAAATCATTTGTGGTAGTGCTGGTTGTCACTTCCAATTATTTTAGACGGTTTTGTGATAAACTGCAGCACCTGCTAGATATCTGCACAACCTCCCTTGATGCTAGTGGTGCAGCTTGTTTAGTCGATTATCAAAGGCAAGTTTGTGTAAAGTTTATTTAGGATGGAAAGGAAATTACTCTTTTTGAGTTAATTTTGTTGCTTTTCCTCATTGTTTTGAGTGCTATGAAAGGATTTCCCTGACATGGCCAGGAATCTGTAATACGCCTACTATTTTAGCCAGGAAAGACTGTCTTTGTCTTTTTTTTAAATACCTGAAGAATTCAGCTTCTTTATTATTCCCAGACTAATTAAAAACTACATCAACTGAGATGATTAGTATGCTAAAGATCAAATCATCTTTTTGGTACCAATTGATAGAGAACCACTGCTGCTGCTTGACCAGACTTTTTTCTTCATTCTTTGTTTTTAAATGCTGAGATTTTGTAACCACTGTCCTAAAAGATAGTGAAGTTCTTTGATCCACTGGTCCTAAACTCTGCTGCTGAGACTTTTTGGGAGAGGCAGACAAGAATTGGAAGGAAAGCACAGCCTAGGTTGGTCTTGTTCTAGCAGTCTTGAAACAGGACTACTCTAAAACTCCTTGGGAAATAAATTATGAACACCATATAATGTGCATGCTTTATGTTTGGAATTAGCTGTTTGGTCTCTGTCAGAGTTTAATAATGATTTGTGTTCAAGCCCAGAACATTAGGTTTGTTTTTATGTGTTCAGAGTGATTTAATTTTCGCTGAGATTTTCAACTTTAACATAAAAACATGGAGCAGTCTGGCTGGGTGCAGTGGCTCACATCTGTCATCCCAGCACTTTGGGAGGCTAAGGTGGGCAGATCACCTGAGGTCAGGAGTTTGAGGCCAGCCTGGCCAACATAGTGAAACCTTGTCTCTATTAAAAATACAAAAAAATTAGCTGGGTGTGGTGGTGGGCACCTGTAATCCCAGCTACTTGGGAGGCTGAGGCAGGAGAATCGATTGAACTTGGGAGGTGGAGGTTGCAGTGAGCCAAGATCACATCATTGCACTCCAGCCTGGGCAACAAGAGTGAAACTCCATCTCCAAAAATAAAAGGGGGATGAGTATGGACAGTCAAGAGGACTCTTCAAGCTATGTACCTTGAATAATCTTGGTAAGTGGTCTTGTATTCATTGAGTTGCATTTTTACTCACTGACTTGCTTCTCCTCATCAAACATTTATTAAAGCTCATATGTGCCAGCCCCCTGGTACAACTACTGCTATTAGTAATAACAGCTCTTTTTAAAGGTTAGTTTGTGCCATGTAGTATTCTTAGCATTTTTATATGTATTAACATATTTTAATATGTGACAGCCCTATAAGATATTTATTATTCCTATCCTTATTTTATAAAGGAGCCCTGTGGAGTGATAAGGCAATAGTGATTTAGTTTTTTTCCTTAGAGTCTACAGAAGATGGGAAACATTCTTGGTAATCTTAGTTAATTAGGTTTAAGAATTTCAATCCAAGTAGTGTAATAATAACTATCATTTATTGAAGATTTAGTTTTATATTTTGTACTATATATATTATTTCACTTTTAACCCCTGAACAATAAATGCTATCTTCTTTGTCACTGTATTAGTTCGTTCTCATGCTGCTATAAAGAACTGCCTGAGACTGGGTAATTTATAAAGGAAAGAGGTTTAATTTACTCCTAGTTCTGCAGGGCCGGGAAGGCCTCAGGAAACTTACAATCATGGTGTAAGGGGAAGCAATCACATCCTTCTTCACATGGTGGCAGGAAGGAGAAGTGCTGAGCTAAAGGGGGAAAGCCCTTTTAAAATAATCAGACCTCATCAGAGCTCCCTCACTATCATGAGAACAGTATGAGGGTAATCACCCCCATGATAAAATTACCTCCTGCTGGGACCCTTCTATGACACGTGGGGATTATGGGAACTACAATTCAAGGTGAGATTTGTGTGGGAACACAGAGCCACCTATCAGTCATGATGGTGCAATTGAATCTTAAAGAGGTTAAACTACTTGCCCTGGGTTGTGCAGCTTGGAGGTGGAGGGGCTGGGATGCAAGTCAGGATCTGACTGCCTCCACACTCTATTTAGGGATTACAAACCCTAGTTCCAGTGGAACTTGGTGAGCCACAGAAAGTGGAAAGGAAAGTTGTCTAGGGGGCAGCTGGGGAGCATTGACAGCAGTGGGACCAGAACTAGGAATCTAGTGATTTTTTTTTTTTTTGAGGTAAGTTAAAAATCTAAATTTTTATGTGAAATGTCCAGTTTTAAAAATTTTGGCAATTTATTCAGGATGAATTGTTTTCTCTCTGGATGTGGCCTGTGGATGCAAGTTTGAAACCCCTGCATATTGCCTCCCTTCCAGCTTTATCAAATTGAAAACTATAGTCTATGAAACAATATTAAAAGATTATATTAGTAAAATTCCATCCTTTAGGAAAGTTAACAGACTAAATGAAACATAATTATTTATTACTTTAGTAATTCTGTATAGCTTGTTATATACCTCAAGAGATTTCGTTGAGTTTAATTTCAGGTTATTATGGGATACTAGTAATCCAAATATAAGCTATAGCATAGAGTATGAAATCAAGCAGTACAAACGTTAAACTAGAATTTTGAAAATTTAAATAGCTATGAAGTTATGGAAGTGTTTATTGAAACACTCTTTTCTTCCCTCCCTGTACCCAGCCCCCTATTCCTCTGGTGTTTTGATTTCCTCCTTTCTCAGCTCATACACATTTCTTTTCCTATGCGCTGAATCATGTGGGCGATTTAAGATACATATATCTTAGATTTAAGATTATCTCTCTCTCTCTCTTACTATGTATATATACGTAGTGTTTTTTTTTTTAAGTGAAATGTCTCTGTTAGATTCTAGATAGAATTAAATCATATGTAGGATGTTGTTACTTTTAATGGAATATAACATAGTCAAAAATCAAGGTTTTAGTAAATGGGGACCTGTTTGAAATAAAAGTCACTGGTTGTTTATGGTTTTATTAAATGCTTTTATCTTACTTAAAATACAAATTATTGCTGGAGACAACATGTATCATTTCATAAGTGTTTGAAAGAAAAATCAGACTAGTTAGTTATTAGAGGGTTCTTCCAGAAAAAGATAAAAGACAAAACCTTAATAACTATTATAAACTTACTATTTCGGAATTATTAAAAATAATTTTCCTGGCAGGGTACCATGGCTCATGCTTGCTGAAATGGGCAGGTAGCTTGAGCCCATGAGTTTGAGACTAGCCTGGTCAAAATGACGGAACCCCATCTCTATAAAAAATACAAAAATTGGCCCCGTGTGGTGCATGCTTATAGTCCCAGCTACTCAGAAGGCTGAGGTTGGAGGATCACTTGAGCCTGGGAGGCCAAGGCTGCAGCCATGATTGTGCCACTGCACTTCAATCTGGACTCTGTCTCATTAGAAAAAGAAAAAAAGTTCTTTCTTAATGGATTTTCAAATTCTACCTTATAACAAAAGTACTTGCATTGAAAATCGATGTTTCTTTCAAAAATAAAGGGCTTAATAAAATATGAATTTTTTTAGTGGGTCCTTTAGCTCTTTTATGTCTAATATAGAAATTAAATACTTGTTACTGATTTAATTTTTATAAGTTAGAGGCTTTTGATCCATAGCATTTCATTTGGTAACATTCAGTTGCTTAAAGTATGGCTTTAAAAAATTCATCGAAAAATCTTACTATGCTTTATTATAAGAATAATATATATTCATTACAGAACATTTAAAAAAATTTCAAAAAAATTAAAAACACATGATTCTACTACAAAGTAGCAACCAGCAAATCTCTCTGTTTTCTGAGTTTTTTAGTTTTTACTTTGACTGCTTAGCGTTTTATATTTGTCTTTTCTGTGATAATATTCATAGCTTGGTTGGCTTGTTTTTAAAAGACATCATAATATTTGAGAGTTCAAATGCATCTCATTCACAAAGCTTTTCATCTAGTAGCTAGGAGTAAATTCTTCCTCTTCCCAACTTTCATGTAGCTGACTGTACCTCTATGATGATTTTTTTTTGTAGCAGCATATATGCATATATACATCTCACACTGTCTTGAATTCATTTTTGTATTTTTGTAACATTCACTAACTGTTGAGTGAATAAATGAAAAAAAATTAAGACTAATCAGTTGTTAGAGGGTTCTTCCAAAAAAAGATGAAAGACCTGATCCTAATAATTCTTAGTTATAATGTCACTATTTTGAATTATTAAAAATAATTTTTCTTAGTGGATTTTCATATCCTACCCTATAATGAAAGTCATTCCACCCAGAATTAGTACTTTTTTCTTTTGAAAGAACCATTGGTTCTTAAATTAGATCTTAACTTCTATATAAGATCTTTACACAGGTAGGGCTTCTGTGGAAATGTGATTATACTAAGAAATCACCAAAGTTTATGGAGCCAACAATTCTTTCTAGATCTAAACATGTACTCGGTGTCCTATTTAATAATTAAGTAATGAAGATTTACTATGTTTAGATTTGTTAAATCTAATTTGAAGGGTAAATACTGCTAAATAAGTATATAAAATACTGCATTTCTAAAATGTTGCAAAAATTAATTAATTATTGGAGTGCTTATAATTCAACGATGCTTGGGAAATCTGAAGGAGAAAAAATTTAGAAATGGTGAATCTAGTATATTACTATATAGATGAAAGGTAATTCAGAATGCTAGAAGTGGATGGGTGCTTAGAAGTTACCTTCTAAAATCTTCTTTGTCACTAGGAAACAAGTTTTGGGAGATAAATAATTGGACCAAGTTCATAAGACTGTAGTGTGTCTAATGCTAATTACTAATATGTGCTTAATAAATATTTTTATGAGTAAATGAAATGCCTTATGTATAGGGAATTGCTGAAAAATTTGTCACGTATAGTTTAGGAAAGTTATTGCAAAAACAGTTGCCATGAATGTTCAAATTAGAAAATAGAATTATTGCATTCCCTAAAAATATTTATACTTAGAAGAGAAGAACTTAGAAGACATAATACTTCTAAAAACGTGGCAATGTATAGAAAGATGAAATAGAATGGGTTCTATTTAGCTTTGTTTCCAGCAGCACTTTGACTGCATAATTGGAAGGTATCTTTGGATAAGCTTTTTGGAAACTTTTCTAGTTGGAAAAGGATTTCAGCTGGAGTGTCTAAGGGGTCACACACACAAAAAACTCCTCTATATTAAAATAAAATGTGTCCAAGCTTTAAAGAAAAGATCTCAGAGTTTGCAGATGATCCTAAAATTGGAGCTAGGGGAAATAATGAGGAACAATGCAATCAGATTCAAAAAGATTTGGATTGTTTAGGTGATTGGGCCAGCAGATGGCAAATGCAGTTCAGTGTAGACAAATGTAAAATAATTATCTTAGGAACAAAGAACCAATCATACAGCACACTGATCAGGAAAAAATTTGTGAGTTATTGTAGGAAAACCATTGAAACAGTTAACCCGGTGCACAGCTGCAGCAAAAAAGGCAAGCAAGAAACCAAATTAGCAGACGGATAGAATATAAAGCAAGAGGCAATACTTATAGTGTATTAAGAAACTTGCTAGACCCCATCCAAATTACTCAGTCTACTCTTGGTTGATAGAACTACTTTAGGAAGAGTACGTTTTTTGCCTTGGAAATAGACTGGAAATGGTACCAAACAAATCTAATAAATGATATTAAAAAGATTTACACTAATTTTTATCAACTTTCAATTTGCAAACTTTTATGGATGTGAGCAAGACACTGAGTGAAAGACACTTCAGTTCTACTGCAAAGAGTGGATGGGAGGACCTTCCTAGAGGACATGTGTGGTTTTCATTGCCTGGGGCCTCACTAAGCCCCTTTTAATTAATTAATTAATTAATTTGTTTTTTAATTGCATTTTAGATTTGGGGGTACATGTGAAGAACATGCAAGATTGTTCCATAGGTACACCCATGGCAGTGTGATTTGCCCCTTTTCTAGTTAGGTAGGAGGCTGCTTCTCACCTCTCAAGATAGCCTAAAGGCTAGCACGAGGCACTTCTGTAGTTTGAGAGTTGCACCTTGACATCTAGAAAAACCACGGGCATAACACTACGAAGTGCCACTGAGATGCTTCTTTCTGGCCTGTAACTCTTATTTTCTTTCTTTTAATTTATCAGGGCCTCCTGGTAAAAGCCAGAAAGCCTGCTAGACAAATTATGAAAGAGCCTGTAACTCTTGATGCGGTAACATAAGTTCCAAGTTTCATTCAAGGTTGTGGAGGCAAACATTTTTCTGTGATTTGCCTTCCTTGATTCCTGTCCAAGCTGGATTATCCAACCTTGTCTCAGTGTTCTGAACTATCCAGTGCCTAGCCAGTAAATTCCTTTTTGACTTAGATTCACTAGAATATGTGTCTTTTGTTTATAATCAAGAGCCTTAACTGGTACAGTAGTAGTGTTCTGTTTTTTTTTTTTTTTTTTTTTTTTAGCTTTTTTTTTTTTTTTTTTTTTTTTTTTTTTATAATGTTTTTGCTTTGTTTGTAGTGGTGTCTTATACTAAATCATTTTTTGAATGAGAAGAAAGCTGATTTGCAAATTGTCCTCTTCGTCTCTCTCTGCCTCTCTTTTTGTCTGTCCTTTTCTCCCTCCCCATCAGAATTTAAAAAAAGTGAAAAGAATTTGTATCTATACCATCAGCATCTGTAATTCTTTTGTAAAATTTAACTTTATCCGTGCAATTGAATATTCAGTGTCACTGTTAAAAAATGGCCTTTGGTATCGAAACCTGTTATAAGAATGTTTACATTTTTAAATACATTATATTAGGTACCTCTAAAAATCATTTTCCTGTTTTACTTTGGAGGTAGCAAATTCATCCAATTCCATTATTTTTATAGTATCACATGAGCAATGATAGGTGGTTGGATTGGGATTACTGTCCCAAGGTTTCTGATTCTTCCATTATTGCTTTTATATTACTGTTTGCTAATGAATATTTGTTTATTGAAGTTTTTTGAAAACACTCATGAATTAGTAATTGTGATTTATATTTTAAGTTGATGGTGAATTAATTGATTAATACTTAGAATTTTTTAAATAAGCAGTGTCTTAAACAGTGGCTAGGTTTTCCATTTATAACACGTCATATTGACTCATATTTTAGTTACATTGCTAGTCCAACCCATATGCAGAGTAAAGTAGGAAGAAAAGGTTTCTTTATTTTGGGGAGTGGTGTGTCAGGGGTATTCCCTGAAAGAATTTGAAATAAACAGGAATTTATCTTTGGGACCCTTGAATCATTCTTAAAAGTCAAATAGAACCTCCCTTCCAAAAGATATTCTTGAGTTTATTACTCTCACAACTGTGTCTTGCCAGAACTCATATCCTACCCTATGACCTACATATAGCATGTCATCCATGGCATGCCCTATTTTCCAAAGTAGGTGTTCCATGATTCACATTTGGTACCCCCCTTCCACTCTGTCCTTTGGTATAAATTATAGGCAGTGTTAGGAGATAAAACTTCCTCCCTTCCTTTCCTCTCTCCCTTCCTCTTTTGATAATTTTGGTCATTTGTTGCTTAAAGAAAATGATTGTGTTAGAAAATTCAGCATACAAATACATTTGTCCATTTATTCTAAAGATGTTAGGCTATTATAAGAATGGATTCAATGTGTTTTTATGAGTTTTTTATGTGAAAAATGGGATTTTTTGCATCTGTTTTTTCTTTTAACAGTATATTGAGAGCAGGAAATATAAACCTACACTATCTCTTTTAATAGTTGCATAACATTCTGTTATTATATAGATGTACTATATATTTTTTAACCAGTTCCCATTGATGGCTATTTGGGTTGTTATACTTTTCCATTATTATATATACTACTGCATTCAAACTACTTTTGATAATGTTTGTATATATATCCCTCATTATTTCCATAGACTAAATTCTGGAAATGGACTTTCTGGGTAGAAGGGTAATTACAAGTCTTCTGATACTTACTGCCAAACTTTACAAGTTTCATTTCCACCAGCAATTTTGATTCCTGGATTTTTTACATCAATACTGTATTAATACTTAAAAAGAAAACACCTTTGCTCATTTTATAACAGAAAAGTCGTATCTTGTTGTAATGTACCCATTTTTAAGGATATTGACTGTTTATAATTTACCTCTTAATACCATTTACCTGTTACTCAGATACTTTCTTATATTTAATTATTATATTATATATTAAAAAGATTGGT
>NW_016107339.1:2093966-2101373 GCF_001604975.1 Cebus imitator | reverse complement strand
GCTCCATTGCCAGGCACCAGGCTGGAGTGCAGTGGCACGATCTCGGCTCACTGCAGCCTCTGCCTCCCGGGTTCAAGCAATTCTCCTGCCTCAGCCTCCTGAGTAGCTGGGACTACAGATGCGCGCCACCATGCCCAGCTAATTTAATTTTTGTATTTTTAGTAGAGATGGGGTTTCACCGTGTTGGCCAGAATGGTCTTGATCTCCTGACCTCGTGATCCCCCCGCCTCGGCCACCCAAAGTGCTAGGATTACAGGAGTGAGCCACCACGCCTGGCCAATTTTTTTAAAAACTAGTGAGTTGAGGAATTTGGTTTTTTTGTTTGGATTTGTTTTATTTTTGGGTCATATAACCATTTTAAATTTTTATGTAATCAAATACATATTGTTTTACATAAAAATTTTTGTCTTTTTTTTAAAAACTTAAAAAAAGACCTAATAAAGTTTTAATTGATGTAGGATTTAAAAATAATCAGTTATGGGGCATGTATTCTATATTTTCTATGTATTGGCTTTGCAGACCTCAATGTACATACAAACTTCAAATCATGAATGTAAAGGAAAGAACACTGGAACTGCTTCCAGCTGACTGTGACCTTTAGTCTTAGCTTCTGCATCTGTGAAATGAACGTATTGGTCAGGTATAGGCCTGTTCATTCTGTTTTTTTTGCCCATGAACCCCAGTAAGAAATAAAATTTAAATCACAACTACGAGCACACATGTACATAAACACCTGCAAGTATATGTATGTGTAAATATACATATATACACTGTGTATTCTGCTTTTTGTGTGTCATGCCTATCATGCCATGCAGTGCCAGATTATTTAAAAAAAACCTCACTAAATTGCTTTCATTACCTACTAAGGGATGTTACAATTTGAGAAACACTTGTCCAGTGGACTTTAATTGGACACTCAGATGCCTTCTGGGTCTGACCAGATAGCAGTTGCAAATAACTTACCACTTCAGCTAATCAGAGGACTTGGGCTCTCTATAAAGGCATTTGAATTAAAAGACAGTAAAACAAAGCACCTTGTTAGGTCAGCACACATTTTCAAGTGAAATTCAGCCTTCAAATTCGGGACCCTATCCTACTCTAGAGAAAAAAATAGATAAAATACAGGCTTATTACACTGTCAGATTGCTAACAGTTCATGGTCAGGCAGTGAAATCAGACCATACTTTTAATAGTATTGGTTTAGATGCTGATATTTGAATGCTTTCCAGCTAACCTCCTCCTGTAAACTTCTTTGGCACTGTGACAACTTGTAGCCATGAAAATTAGGAGACAAAATGGCCTAACTCGGTTTTCCTGATTCGATGAGAAATAATGCCTGTGATAGAATCTGAGAAGAGAAATATGAAAGAGATTATTCCAGGTATCTGAGTTACTGTCGAGGCTGATTAAAGGAGAAAGTGTGCTGGCTGTGGTGGTTCATGCCTGTAATCCCAGTGCTTTGGGAGGCTAAGGTGAGAGGATTGCTTGGAGCTTAGAGACCACCAACCTGAGCAACATAGCGAGATTCTGTCATGACAAAAAATTAAGAAATTAGCTAGATATGGTGGTACATACTGTAGTCCTAGCTACTTGGGAGGCTGAGGTGGGAGGATTACTTGAACCCAGGAGTTTGAGGATGCAATGAACTATGATTGTGCCACTGCATAGCAGCCTGGGCGACAGAGTAAGACCCTGTCTTAAAAAAAGGCGGGGTTGGGGGAGATAGGTGAACTTTGTCCTTTGAATTTCAAATGAAAGTGATGCAGTATTCCAGCAACTGTGTCCAAAAACACTTTTAAGAAGA
The DNA here is from genome assembly GCF_001604975.1 of Cebus imitator. Taxonomy (NCBI): domain Eukaryota; kingdom Metazoa; phylum Chordata; class Mammalia; order Primates; family Cebidae; genus Cebus; species Cebus imitator. The sequence continues at coordinate 2,099,569 of NW_016107339.1, read as the reverse complement.
TGCTGGCTGGGCGCAGTGGCTCATACCTGTAGTGTCGGCACTTTGGGAGGCTGAGGAGGGCGGATCATGAGGTGAGGAGATGGAGACCATCCTGTCCAACATGGTGAAACCCCATCTCTACTACAATACAAACAATTAGCTGAGCTTGGTGGTGCACGCCAGTAGTCCCAGCTACTCAGGAGGCTGAGGCAGAGGAATTGCTTGAACCTGGGAGGTGGAGGTTGCAGTGAGCTGAGGTTTCGCCACTGCACTCCAGCCTGGCGACAGAGCAAGACTGTGTCTAAAAAAAAAAAAAAAAAAGGAATATGCTAATGAATAACCAGTGAAAAATCATGTAGAAAAAGTTCAATGTCAGTGAAGAAATAAAGCAGCATTTGGATATCTACCAAATCTCTTGTGTCTGTGTGTACACACACACAATTACTTTTATGACTTGATTTTCTGGTTTTAGTGATAAGACTACATATACTTTCAAGAGAGATTCTGTGATGTATAACCATTAAGGCTTGCTTTTGGTGACTTGGGTAATTGTAATGGAACCATGGAGCCATTAGGCTCCAGATGGGACTTTAATCTGGCTTCTGATTGAGCAGAGTGTCCTTGTAGAGTCTCGTAGCATCTGTTTTGGAAATATATGCGACATTATTCAAAATTTGTACAAATTAAGCCACCCTTGGGTTATAATTCAATTTTTCTTTATTGAGAAATGTATTATAAACAGTTTTATACAATCAGATTAAACTAGCTTATACCTGTTATTTATTTGTCTGTTAAGTGGTCATGTAGATTTTTGTGACTGGATTTAAGAAAGCTTATGTTAGACTTCTAAAGATTGTAATTTGTTCATAAAATGTTGTTTTTTAAAGCTATTTCCAATTTTCTAATGGCTTTCACATAGGTACTTATTTTGAGAGACTATTTAAAAATACCTAAAATTATTTCCGTTATTTGAATAACAGAAACTCCCAAGTAGTCTGCCTTATTCCAGAAGGAAGTTTATTTTTCCTGCAATGGAAACTATAGGTAGGAGAGCTTCTGAGGCTTGATCTCCAAGCACTATACGAGCAAGGTATCAGCCTGACTTTTTCATTTGTCTTCAGGCTGGTTTCCTTTCTTTTTATAGGATAGCTACTATCTGTAGCTGGAACAGCAAACATTCTTCAGTTCCAGTAGGGAAACAACACTTTTTCTCATTATTTTAGACTAAGAGTTCTTTCCTTCAATTTTATTGGCCCCGTTTAGATCACATGTTTATCTCTGGACCAGTAACAATCACCATTTGCTGTTTGGTTTAAGTCTGGGTTTCTGAACCACTTACTTGCAGGAAGGATGGTATTACAGTGTTTGGTTCAGGATCTAACCCTGGAGCTTGAGGGAGTCCGGATAGGACACCTTCTCCTGAGTCAGGGAGGGGAAAGGTAAAAATGGATGTTGTATTTGCAATCAGTGGAGTCTCTTGTATAAGCATTACAAAAGTTCTAATCCACTCCTCGTTTTAAGATTTTAGTTTCTTTCTCTTTTTGCATTTTTATTAGTACTATGGCTTTTGATTATTTTCTTGTTTATAGAACACAGAAATTAAAATCATGTTGTGGAAAGAAATACTGATTAGGTATTTTATAGTTGCTTGGGCTTTCTTTGTTATGCAGAGATTGGAAACATTGTAAATATTGCCTGACACAGGTAAAGTGCAAGGAGATTGCATTATTAAATAAATGTTAGTGACATTTTCTCAGGAAACTGTCATATATCATCACTATTTGTCCCTCCCCCAAAGGAATACATTATAGTTCTGTAGACCCAAATTCTCAGTGGTTTGTCTTGCCATGTGTAACTAGGATTTTTTCAAGTATTAAAGTATAATTTATATATTGAAGTGTTTAATGACTGAAAATGAAGTACTGGAAATGAAGGGTTCTAAATTGATGGCAGAGGGATCTTATCCTGGATTTAAGTTAGGAGGACTAAAAATACTGGTATGTAAGAAAAAAATTCCTCAGGGAATATTGGAGCAAATTTAAGTTTGAGGTTTGAATTGTCTGTTCCTGGTTGGTCGTTATTTGTTTGCAGGTTTTCCTGAAGGACGAAAGGCTGTATTTTCCTGTCAATTCATCCACTGTTCAAAAATTTCTTTAGCTCTTACATATGTCAGAATGCACTATTACAAATACCACTAATTTGGAATTTGTAATAAATTGATTCGAAGTAGTTTTAAATTAAAAGGTTGATAAGCAATTAGCAGAATAGAAGAGGAATATCTTTACCTTTTTTAGGATTAAAAAACAAGGTGGGGCCGTGGTTGCATGAGCCTATAGTCCCAGCTACTCGGGAGGCTGAGGCAGGAGAATCACTTGAATCTGGGAGGCGGAGGTTGTAGTGAGCTGACATCATGCCACTGCACCCCAGCCTGAGCGACAGAGCGAGACTCCGTCTCAAAAAACAAAAACAAGGCATTCTAGATGCCTTTCTCTCCTTTATCCATATGTCTAATAGGTGGTGTTGATTCTTCCTAGATGCTTATATCTGGAATCAGTTCTCGTTCTGCTTAGACCTTGTTTATCATTTGGACTCCCTAATCTCTGTGTGAGAATCTTCATATGATTCATATTATTCAGCACCTTGACCTTTTCTTTTTGAACTTAACTCCATTTGAGCCATAGATCCATGTGATCACACAAATACACTCATTCTATTTTTAAAGCTTCATAGTATTCCCAAGTAGGGATGTGTAGTGTATAATCTCAAAATAGTCTTTCTCAATGGTAGATCTCATTAGGTTTTTGTCCTGGTTGTTAAAGGTTCCCTTCTCCTTCTTTCTGTACAATGGTGATTCTCAGTCATGGCAAGGAACATTTACTTCCTAAGGATGGGTGAATCTGAATCTTGCATGGACCTTTTAAAACTCTATCTCCCAACAAATTCTGGTATACCTTCCTACTTGATGATTTCTATTAAGAACTGTAACTAGACCGGGCGTGGTGGCTCATGCCTGTAACCCCAGCACTTTAGGAGGCTGAGATGGGTGGATCACCCGAGGTCAGGAGTTCAAGACCAACCTGACCAACATGCAGAAACCTCATCTCTACTAAAAATATAAAATTAGCCTGGTGTGGTGGCAGGTGCCTGTAATCTATCCCAGCTACTGTCGAGGCTGAGGCAAGAGAATCGCTAGAACCTGGGAGGTGGAGGTTGCAGTAAGGTGAGATTGCGCCATTGCATTCCAGCCTGGGCAACAAGAGCGAAACCCCATCTCAAAAAAAACAAAAACAAAACAAAACAAAAAAGAATTATAACTGGCTTGGCGCAGTGACTCACCTATAATCCCAGCACTTTGGGATGCTGAGGCAGGTGGATCACCTGAGATCAGGAGACCAGCCTGGCCAACATGGCAAAACTGTCTCTACTAAAAATACAAAAATTAGTGGGGTATGGTGGTACACGCCTGCAATCCCAGTTACTTGGGAGGCTGAGGCATGAGAATTGCTTGAATCTGGGAGGCGGGGTGACAGACTGAAACCTTGTCTCAAGAAAACAAAAAACAGAAAACAAACAAAAACTATAACTGTCTCAGATATCAGAACAGATAAAAGGTTGTAAACTCCCTAGTGGTTTCTTGCCACATGATATAATAATTTTGAACAGATTGCCTTTTCCTTGGCTGGGAGTCTTCCCCTTTTTCTTGTCTTTACTTTTCTGCATTGACATGTATTTTTACTTTGCTTTTAATACCCTTCCCTTCCCTTTTCCTATTCATCCTGAAGTTTCATCTCATGAGATTTTTCCTGTTTTGGACTGCTGGGCTGTTTACTAAGAGCAACTGTAATTTCTTCTAAACTTTTTTTTTTTTTTGGAGACGCAGTTTCGCTCTTGTTACCCAGGCTGGAATGCAATGGCGCAATCTCGGCTCACTGCAACCTCTGCCTCCTGGGTTCAAGCAATTCTCCTGCATCAGCCTCCTGAGTAGCTAGGATTACAGGCACACGCCACCGTGCCCAGCTAATTTTTTGTAGTTTTAGTAGAGACAGGGTTTCACCATGTTGACCAGGATGGTCTCGATCTCTTGACCTCGTGATCCGCTCACCTCGGCCTCCCAAAGTGCTGGGATTACAAGCGTGAGCCACCGCGCCCGGCCATCTTCTAAACTTTTAACTCCCTTCTACTGGATTTTTGAGCAACTTGAGGACAGAGTGGTGTTATAATCTTTGTATTTTTAGCATGTAGACAGTGTACATAGCAGGAAATCAAGTAGCTAATTGAATGAATGGAGTTAATGGATATTTAAGTATCCAATCATGCCCCACTTAACGACGGGAACAGGTTCTGAGGTATGTGTTGTTAGGTCGTTTCATCTTTGTGTGAACATCATAGAATGTACTTAGGCAAAACTAGGTGATACCCAGACTGCTACATACCTAGGCTATATGATATAGCCCGTTGCTCTTAGCTACACACCTGTACAGCATGTTACTGTACTGAATGCTGTAGGCAATTGTAACACAATGGTATCTGTTTATCTAAACATATAAAAGGAAAAGTAAAATTACAATATTATAATCTTAAGGGACCACCATCCTATATGAGGTCTGACATTGACTAAAATGTCATTATACAGCACATGACTGTATTTATGTTTTTGCATAAAATAGCTGAATTTTCAGCAGTGAAATTTACTGAATGTTTGTTGTTAATAAATTGGAGTTGCAGAAAGGCTTTATTCAAGTAGTTAGTCATAAGGGAAATAAGATAGGTGTTGAGAATGTAAAATCTACACAGGAAAGAAAATAAATGCAGAGATGCAAAGTCTCTGAAGAGGCAGAATGACTGATGGGCTTGGAAACCTTGGCCACTTACCTGATTCACTGTACTGTTGTAGATAAAAAAAAAATTTGTCCATTGAGGGTGGAGAGTGGATTGGCTGTCATCCCTGTACAAGGAAAGGCCCAAAGATTGAAGTTGATAGTACTCATCCCAGCTTTTGTTGGGAGATTTGTAATATTCTGGTTTCTACCTCTATGTATAGAGATATATGCAGGGAGTTGCAGATGGATGCTCCAGGGGGCGTGTGTGTGCGTGCGTGCGCGTGTGCACGTGTGTTTGCTGGTGGAATAGTGATTAAAAGATAGACTTCATCAGGCAAGGTTCAAATTCGGGCCTTCTTACTTGCTAATTGTGTGTCCTTCAGCAAGTTTCTGTCAATATCCAGTTTTTAGTCAGTGTGGCTGACGGCTAGACCTGGCACCTATTAAACTCATAGGATAATGACTTTTTCCCCCCCCATTTATTTTATTGCATTTTAGGTTTTGGGGTACATGTGAAAAACATGCAAAATTGTTGCATAGGTACACACATGTCAGTGTGATTTGCTGCCTTCCTCCCCATCTCCTACATCTGGCATTTTCCCCTTGCTGTCTCTCCCCAGCTCCCTACCCCACACCATCCCTCCCCTATTGCCCCCCAACTGACCCCAGTGTGTAGTGCTCCCCTCCCTGTGTCCATGTGTTCTCATTGTTCAACACCCGCCTATGAATGAGAACATGCGGTGTTTGATCTTCTGCTCTTCTGTCAGTTTGCTGAGAATGATGGTTTCCAGGTTCATCCATGTC
>NW_016107339.1:2049174-2089089 GCF_001604975.1 Cebus imitator | reverse complement strand
CTGCAGCAGCTGCTGAACAGTAAGGGTTGTTACCAGTTTTCTTCTTCTGCTATCTTTGTCCCAGAAGGATACCCGCCTAGTGTCAATCTGATCTCTCCTTTATGAGGTGTCTCTTTGGATATATAGGCTTCAGGGAAGCTGCTTGAGGAGACGGTCTCTTTTTTTTTTTTTTTTTGAGACGGAGTTTCGCTCTTGTTACCCAGGCTGGAGTGCAATGGCGTGATCTCGGCTCACCGCAACCTCCGCCTCCTGGGTTCAGGCAATTCTCCTGCCTCAGCCTCCTGAGTAGTTCGGTTTACAGGCATGCGCCACCATGCCCAGCTAATTTTTGTATTTTTAGTAGGGACGGGGCTTCACCATGTTGACCAGGATGGTCTCGAGCTCTTGACCTCTTGATCCACCCGCCTCGGCCGGTCTCTTCTTTATAGGAGCTCAGATAGTGAGCTGTGAGCTCTGTTGTTCATTCAGAGCTGCTGGGCAGGTACGTTTAGGTCTGCTGCAGCAGAACTCATAAACTGCTTTTTGTTCCCAGGTGCTCTGTCCCAGGGATTTAGGGCTTTATTTATGAGTTTCCGTTATGCTGCTGCCTTCTTTTTTTTTTCCATCAGACCTGCCCTGCCCAGCAAGGAGGCAGCCTAGTCACTGTCTGCCTGTAGAGGCTTTGCTGAGCTGCTGTGGGCTCCGCTCAGCTGCCGAGTGAACTTCCCTGCAGTCCTGTTTATATGGGTGTAGTTAGAACTGCTTTGGCGATGGTGGCCCGCCTCTGTTGAGGCAGAGTCTCTCTGCTGTGGCGGGTTGCCTTGGCAACGGCGGGCTGCCTCAGCAATGGCGGGTTGCCTTGGGAAGGGCGGGCTGCCTCAGCATTGGCCAACTACCTCCGTTGTGGCGGGCGGCCTCCGTAATGGCGGAGACCCCTCCCCCACAGAGCTGGACCGTCGCAGGTTCAGCTGCACTTGCTGTGAAACTCTCAATCCAGAGTTTCTTGTTGCTGTTCTTTTGTGGGGTTGGGACCAGCCGAGCCTGATCGCCTGGCTCCCTGCCTCAGATCCTTTTTTAAGTTGGTGTTCCACTTGCCTGTTGAAGAGGCACAGGGGTCTGTTTGTTTTCCCCTGCGGCAACTCACTGCGCTGGCTTAAACAGCGGCACTGAGGTTTGTGGCGCTTTTTTTTGTTTTGTTTTTTGCCCTGGAATCTACTGTCCTGGTTCCCTGCTCAGTCCCCTTTTTAAACAGACGAATGGGCGACTTCCTGTGGCTCCAATCACCAGCCAAAAGGGCCCCCGGATCGGTGTATTTTGTACGGAGAACCGCTGCTCTGGGGCACCGACAAAGTAGCTGTGCGGGGCAAAGCAGCGGCGCCGGCTGGCACAGCCGCGCTGGCTGAAACAGCCGCGCTGGTGACCTGTGGAGTTCCTCCGCCCGGGAATTTCCTAGTCTGTGGGCAATAAAAATGCGGCGTCCACTCACCCTCTGCGCTTTCACTGGGAGCTGCAATCCTGAGCTGTTCCTAAACGGCCATCTTAGATCCTCCCCCCAGGATAATGACTTTCCCATGACACCTTTGGAACACCAGCCATCCTATCACCCCTTAACAAATCTATACCTCATTCCAGCAGCAGTGTGGGCCAAGGTGCTTGAACTATTCTGTTTGAATGTGCATTTTTATATGTATATTTATCTGTATGTTTGAAGATAAAATACCTAGTTCATCATTTTCTAGTGAAAAAATATATGGAAATTTATGACATGCATTCAGCTCATATTTTTAAAAAGTAGTATTTGGCATACACTGGAATGAATTCCTAAAGAGTAGGATCTGGGTTTGGGTCATCTTTATATCTGTTTTACTTTAGACTGTGTTTGTGAGGAGTGTCTGAAGTTAGTTCATATTTAAAAGATGTGTGTGTAGCAGGAGTAGGAGTAGGGGCTCTCATGGGAATCTGAGAATAGGTCCTGGTTTTAAGATTATAGGAAGTGTTTTGGTTTTCAGGGAACATATCAAACAAACTTTTATTATTACTCTATATGCCATCTTTTCTGTCTGGCAGGAGTTTCTGTTTCCCCATCATTTTGGCTTGTATTGTTGCTTTCCTGCTTCAGCAACTAAGGCAGAAGGCAGGTTTCTCCATAGATTATTCAAATTATTTGAGAGGCACAGAGAATTTGAAGCAGTCCATCTTTTCAAAAGAGCCAGGTGGTGAAGGTTCTGGTTTGCTGATGACCCTGAGCCTGGTGCCAACCCAGTGTCCAGTTTATTGTTGCTGGTGTGGTATACAACCAGCAGCCATGGCTCAGAGACTGAATTCAAGGCAGCTTCTTTGACAGAGTAATTGCCATTGCCAGTTTCAGTAAAGTATGCTGGTCTGTAGGAGTTGAGAAAATTGCTCCTTTAATCTAAAAGATGTTCTAGGCAAAGGCTGCTGGGAACACAGGAGTACACAGTTTCATTTGCTGTATAATAGCTGTATTAGTGTCCTAAGGTTGCTGTAACAAAGTGCTGCAGACTGTATGGCTTAAAAACAGAAATGTATTGTCTTTTCTGCGGGCTAAAAGTATGAAATCAAAGTGTCAACAGGGTTGGTTACTTCTGAGAGTGAGAATATACGGTTCTTAACTTTATTTAAACATCTCTGTTACTTCTTGGCCTTTTGGCTAAGATCAAGTGTATTTAAACGAGACGTCTCTGTCTTTTTAGTAGAAGTTGAGTATTTCTTATCTAAAATGCTTGGGATAAGAAGTATTTCAGAATTTGGATTTTTTTTTGGGTTTTGAAATATTTGCTCCAATGAGCATTTTTTTGAGCATCACGTCAGCATTCAAAAAGTTTCAGATTTTGTAGTATTTCAGCTTTCAGATTTTGAATTAGGGATGCTTAACCTATAATCAGCAGATTTAACAAAGATGATTGTTTTCTCATTATTAGGATTATAGTTATGTATCATATTTGGATGCCAGGATGTGAATATGATTAATGAAAGTGGAAGTTTATAGAAACTTATATTGTTGAGTTTTGTTTTTAAAATGATTGGTGCATACATTTTTAAGATAATTATTTTTGATAGAAAGTTACCTCCTACATAATGACATGGCAACTAAGAATTTCATGTCCAGACACAAACTGATTTGTTAATTATACATCAAAATCTCTCTTCAATTATTTTATTATGTGTCTAAGGAGAAGGTTGCAGATTTAAAGTAAAGCTAAATCTGATTATCAAACAAATTTAAGTCAGTATAATTCTAATGTTGATAAAATGAATGTACTTTTCTCGTTTTAATATTGTTTAAAATAATAGTAGGAATCATTAGGAATTATAAGTGTTTTGTTTTGATTTTTTCCCTTTGACTTTGCTTGTTTTAATTTTGAAGTCTGCTGTTGAAAATGTCAATACTAGTTTAAATTCTGCCTAACCTGATTTTTAAAATTTAATTAAGCTGACTTGACTGAGGAATCTGCTCCCTCACCCCAAAAAGAATGCGTGTCTCCTAAGTAGATGCAAATTTTGTGGATTGTTTCTTGCCATTAGAATAAACCCTCTAAGCTGTATTCACTTAATTTATGTCAGCATTTTCTTAATATATATGTTCATGAAGGAAGTTAAGGTTTGTTGCTAGGCCTCATTCTTCCATCTTTCTCTCCCTTCTTTTCTTCTTACTTTCCTTTTTATTTAAAAATAATTTAAGAGTTGTAGAAATAGTCCCCTTCTCCCAACTTCCCCAAGGTTAACATTTTATGTAATCATATTTTAATTTTCAAAACTAAGAAATTAACATTAGTATAGTACTATTAATGAAATTACAGGTTTTCACTAGTTTTTCCATCGTTTCTTTTTTCTGTTTCAGGATCTAATCTAGAAACCCACATTACGCTTAGTTCTCATGTCTCCTTAGTCTACCCCAGTGTGTGATAGTTCTTTAGTCTTTACTTGTCTTTCATGACCTTGAGAGTTTTGGATAGTACTCACTGGTCAGTTATATTTTAGAATATCCCTCAGTTTGGCCTTGTCTACTATTTTCTGATCAGACTGAGCTTATACATTATTGGGAAGGATACTATAGAGATGATGTCCTCTGATAACCTGAGTGTATCTTATCAGTGGTAAATGATGTCTTATTGCTGGTGATATGGCAGCTTTATTATTTATGTTATTTTTTCAGATAACATAAAATTCATATAACATGAAATCAAGTGTTTAAAAGTGTGCAACCTACCACCTCTATCTACTTCCAAAACATTTTCATCACCTCAGAAGGAAATCTGTAGCCATTAATCATTTTCAGCTGTCCTTATATGCCTCCCAGTCTGTGTTCTGACTATGTAGATTTATCTATTCTGGATATTTCATATAAGTGGAATAATCGAATAAGTGACTTTTGTGTCTGGCTTTATTCACTTAGCAGTGTTTTCAAGGTTCGTTCACATCTATGCATTTGTCAGTACCTCATTTCTTCTTATGGCTGAACAGTATGTCATTGTTGAATATATCACGGTTTATCCATTCATCCCTTGATGGACAGTTTGGCTGTTTCTATCTTTTGGCTATTGTGAATAGTGCTGCAGTGAACATGTATATGCATTTACTTGTTGAATTGCTGGGTCATCATATGGTAATTCTAACAAACTTCCTGGTTCAGGTAGCCTTTAATTCTTCTGGCTTTCATTTGATTTAAAAAGTCTAATTCTGTTACAGAATAAGCAGGGTGCCGCAGAAATATTATTTGTAGATTTTAAATGTCACAGTTATGTTTTAAAACCTGGAAGTATTTGTCATTCTCATTAAACTACTTTTTTTCTGGACTTGATTGTTGACAGGATGTACCTATTTTTCCATCTATAATGATTATATATAGTGCTAGAATCCATGAATTTGTTGTGTTATATGTATTATCAGTTTATGTTACATCCGTGTTGTCCTTATTTGGGATACTTTTTCTCCCAATATAGAGGAAATTTTCTAGTTTAAGGAAACGTCTGTAATAAATACCTGAAGAACAGTTTAAGGAAGCTTTTTATACTTATAAATATTTCTTCATTTCAGACTTGAAGTTTTAGATGTAGTTTTGAGCCTTCCTTTGTAAATAATTTGTTTTTAGATGATAATTATGGTGTAGTATTGATTTTCAAAAATGCTGTATATTTTATATAGTAGGACAGAGAAAGGAAGAAAGATTCTTCTATTAGAAACTTGTGATAAGATGGTAAATGAGAATAGAAATTCCTCTACTTAGGACTAGATCAGGTCTATAAAGGCTCTTCTTAAGGTCTATAAAGGCTCTTCTTAAATTAATTTTCCTTAATCTTAAGAGACTAAGAAATTTGTCTAATAGTCCTTGAATATATTTCCACCAAATAGGGGTATGAGTTAGTTTTTTCTGTGGTTTAAAATCAAGACTTTGGTCCTAGATCATCTTGTTTTAAAAAGACGAGTTTTTTCTATACTGACACTCTTTCAAGCCAGGAAATTTTTTCCTTATGTGATCGGAAGCTCTGGAAGATCTGATGTCCCCCTTATGGTTTCATTCTCATTTTGAGATTTTCAGACAGAATCAGGGGGCCTTGAACCTCTGGTTTTGGTTAGAGTTTCTACTCTTGCATATTCACTTGCTTGGGTTTTAAGTTCTGGAACAAAACTCCTGGCCCTTTCCTCACCTAACAATAGATACATGATATTGTCACGAATACTGTAACCCAATGTTCTCTCCTTGAGTGGTGAAGAAAATGTAGAATTTTTTTTTTTTTTTAGATGGAGTTTTGCTCTGTTGCCCAGGCTTGATTGCAGTGGTGCGATCTCGGCTCACTGCAACCTCCACCTCCCTGTTCAAGCAATTCCCCTGCCTCGGCCTCCCAAGTAGCTGGGATCACAGGTGCATGCCACCAAGCTGGCTACGTTTTTTGTGTTTTTGGTAGAGATGGGGTTTTACCATGTTGGCCAGACTGGTCTTGAACATAGACAAGGAGTAAATTAATGGACAAAGTATTGAACAGTTTGAAAATGCTGAAACCTTCTCTTTCTCTTAACAGTTCTCAAAAATCAAGCATTACACTAATAAAGGTCTGATGATGTCACTTATGTTAGAAACTTTGGAAGAACAGCTATATTCTGGGATGCTTATTGATGTTGAAGACATTTTCTTACATTATAAACATTTTCTTTCCTGTTCTTGGAAAATCATTTTCTTTTATTTTCCTTAAAGCTAGAAGTGTGTTAATTTTTTGAGTGTTCAATTGTTAAATGAAAATGTTATGTATTTATAGATATGGGAGACTTACATGATATTTAAGTTTTTTTGATTCAAATAAGTGAGAGAGCTCACTTTTAAGAATAAGAAACAATTGAATAACAACTTTATCCAGCTAAGTTTTTAGGAAGGAAAGAATTTCTTGATTTTTTCTTTTCCAGGAAAATTATATGCAATGATCCCAATAATAGTATTGTTGCCATATTTCTAATTGCTAGTGAGTGATTCAATTGATCTGATAGCCCTGGGAGTGCTCTAGATTAATAAAATGAAATTCTCACATGTGAATGTGGTGTAAAATCAGAATGTTTGTTCTTTCAGTCAAAAGGGATTACCTCGCATAAATGAAATTTAAAAGGAATGTGATAATCAGAGCTACTGTACCCAAAGTCACTGTTTTAATACATTCTCACTACTTTACACATTGTGTTACCAGCTAAGATTTTAGAATTACATCACTAGATAGAATACATTAAAGATGATCTCTCAAAAAAAGTTTTTTTTTCCATCCAAAATGATTCTTTCAGCAACTTTAAACCAGGTGTAGGGAGGGGAATACTTTCATAAATACAGAGCCACTATGTGAAAGCTCTACCTTGGGGGAATCCTACCAAATTCAAAAGTATGACTTTTTTTTTTTCTTTAAGAAATCCATTTGGCTTCTAGAGTTTCTGTTCTCTCTCTCTCTCTCATGAATTTTTTCTTATGAGTAGGAGAGAAATAAAGATCATCTTTACCCATTTGAAATTATTACTTTGTTATATTGTTGAAATTTATTAAACTAATAAAAAGATATTTTATTATAGGCCTGTCCATATACATGTGCATATGTTGGTCATCATTATTAGAATCCAGCTATTTCTGACCACCTCTACCCCATTTCTTTTATTTCATTTTTTTCTCTTTGACATACCAGTTTTATTTTTTTTAAATTTTGAATGCATTATTTTTATTTTAGGTTTGGAGGTACATGAAGGTTTGTTACATAGGTAAACGTGTCATAGGGGTTGTTGTGCATATTATTTCATCACCCAGCTATTAAGCCCAGTACCCAATAGTTATCCTTTCTGTTCTTCTTCCTCCTCTCACCCTCATCTCTCAAGTAGACCCCAGTGCCTATTATTTCCTTCTTTGTGTCCATAAGTTTGTATCATTTAGCTCCCACTTATAAGAACATGGGGCATTTGGTTTTCTGTTGTGTATTAATTTGCTAAGGATAATAGCCTCCACCTCCATCCATGGTCAACAAAAGACATCATCTCATTCTTTTTCATGGCTGCATAGTGTTCCACGGTGTGTATGTACTACATTTTCTTTATCCAATCTGTCATTCATGGGCATTTAGGTTGATTCAATTTCTTTGCTGTTGTGAAATGGTGCTACAGTGAACATTCATGTGCATGTGTCTTTATGGTAGGGTGATTTATCTTCCTCTGGGTGTATACCCAGTAATGGAATTGCTGAATTGACTGGTAGTTCTGCTTTTAGCTTTGTGAGGAATCACCATATTGCTTTCTACGATGGTTGAACTAATGTACATTCCCACCAGCAGTGTATAAGTGCTCCCTTTTCTCTGGAAACTTGCCAGCATTTGTTATTTTTTGACGTTTTAATACTAGTCATTTCACTGGTGTGAAGTGGTATCTCATTGTGGTTTTGATTTGTGTTTCTCTAATGATCACTAATACTGAGCTTTTTTTCATGTGCTTGTTGGCTGCATGCATATCTTCTTTTGAAAAGTATCTGTTCCTGGTTTTTGCCCACTGTTTAATGGGGTTATTGGTTTTTCTCTTGTAAATTTAAGTTCCTTATAGGTGCTGGATATTAGACCTTTGTCAGATGCATAGTTTGCAAAAATTTTCTTCCATTCTGTATGGTGCCTGTTTACTCTGGATAGCTTCTTTTGCTGTCCAGAAGCTTTTAAGTTTAATTAGATCCCTCTTGTCAATTTTTGCTTTTCTTACAGTTGCTTTTGGTGTCTTTGTCATGAAATTTTTGCCCTGCCTGTGTCTGAATGGTACTGCCTAGGTTGTCTTTCAAGACTTTTATAGTTTGGAGTTTTATATTTGAAGTCTTTAATCCATCTTGAGTGGACTTTTGTGTATGATGTAAGGAAGGGGTTCAGTTTCAGTCATCTACATGTGGCTACTTACCCCAGCACCGTTTATTGAATAGAGAGTCTTTTATCCGTTGCTTGCTTTTGTCAGCTTTTTTAAAGATCAGATGGTCATGGTTGTGTGGCCCTATTTCTGGGCTCTTTATTCTGTTCCATTGGTCTATGTGCCTGTTTTTGTACCAGTACCACGGCTGTTTTGGTTACTGTTGCCTTGTATAGTTTGAAGTCGAGTAATGTGATGCCTCCAGCATCTTTTGCTTAGGATTGCCTTAGTTATTTGGGCTCTTTTTTGTTTCCATTTTTCCATCTACAATGATAATATATAGTGCTAGAGTCCATGAATTTGTTGTGTTATATGTATTATCAATTTATGTTACATCCGTGTTGTCCTTATTTGGGATACTTTTTCTCCCAACATAGAGGAAATTTTCTAGTTTAAGGAAATTTTTCTAGTTTAACATAGTTTTTTCTATTTGTGAAGAATGTTTACTCATAGTTTGATAGAAATAGCATTGAATCTGTATATTCTACTCCATTTCAAGCCACCATTGTCACCTGGACTTTGCAGAATCGTCTTAGCTATCTCCCTTTGGACTAGCTTTCTTACTCCACAGATTTGCTCTCTACTAGGATTGAAGTCATTTTTTTTTTTTTTTTTGTATTGAATATCAGATCAGGCTACTAAGAAGTTCCGCTGTTGTCCCTTTTTTGCTCATTATTTTTTAAAAGTTTACAATGGGCTTAAGACAGTATATTATTTGACTCCCCTAAAACCTCGTCTGCACTAATTCTCCTTCCCCCTGCTGCAGTCACAATGGCCTAGTGATAGTCTTTCAGTACTGCGAGTCTGTTCCACCTCAGGGTCTTTGTGCTTGCTCTTCCCTTTGTCTGGAAAACCTTCCCCTAGTTATCCACAGAAAATTTTCCCTCGCTATCTTTAAGTCTTTTCTTAAGTGTCACCTTCTCACCTGAGTACCTTAAATAAAATCATAATCTTGTTCCTTTCCCTGTATGCCAACTTCTCTTATTCTGCTTAGCTTTTTTAACTTTTCTCTAAAGCACTTAATAATTTCTGAGTTTGTGTATATTTATTTTTATTTATTAGCTGTTTACCACCCTCTTTAGAATAGTAAGCTTCATGAAGGTAGGAACTTTGCTTTGTTTTCTGTGGTTTATCTAGCTTCTGGAACTAGGCACATGAAGGATATTCACTGTGTTTATTTGTTGAATGAGTGAATGATTAAATAAGGGGAAGAGAGTTATAGTCAGATGTGAAAAGCATTGGTATATTTCAGAACCTGAAAATATTTCCCTATTTAAATGAGGTGGAGCAGTAAGCGATGGTCTCTTTCTTTCTCTTTAGTTTTGGAGGCCAGAACGTGTAAAGTTTTGTCAGCCGTTATAAGGAATTTGGATAAAATACTGAGTGTTCTACTTACAGTTGGGAGCTAAGCACTGGGTATGTATGCATGGACATAAAGATGGAAATAATCTACACTGGCGACTCAAAAAGGGGAGAAGGTTTTAACAGGGGAGGGCTGAGAGATTACCTATTAGGTACAGTGTTCACTTATTTGGATGATGGGTACATTAGAAGCCCAAACCTGCACATGTACACCCTGAATCTAAAATCAAAAAAAAAATCAGACTTTGTCCTGAGATACCAAAGATACTACTAACCGTAATCCACTGAAAGAATGGTCAGATTAGTGTTTTAGAAAGAATCTGGTCGCTAAGGGTGAATGAACCAGAGAGAAGCCAGACATGGGGATTATTTTGTGAACAGTAGCCCAGGAGCATGATGATGATTGCCTGAACAAGATTATTGATGTAAAAATGGAAACATGAACAGATTAAAGCAATACATAGTATTTAGGGAGCAGGCCTCAGTAATTGAAAGAGGGGCAAGAATGATGTATGGGAATCTGCCATGACAAAATTGGTGGATGGGATGCTATTCATAGATAAGGAGTGGGAATGATGGTATGGGGTTATGGTGGAAAATTGAGTCCAAATTCAGTTTATGGTGCTGTTTAGTGTTTTAGGGATGCCATAATAAATAACCCAAATAACCCAAAACCAAGTGACTAAAAACAAAAGAAATTTAATGTTTCAGTTCTAGAGACTAGAAGTACAAAATCAAAGTGTAAGCTAAAGGCTATAGGGAAGAATCCTTTCTGCTTTATCCAGCTACTGTTGTTTCCTGGCAGTCCTTGGATTGTGGATGTATTATGTTACTTCAGTCACAAGGCCATCTTCTTTCTGTGTGTCTTCAAATAATCTTCCCTTTTATAAAGACATCACTCATATTGGATTTGGGCTCCATCCTCATGACTTTAGTTGAATTTGATTACCTCTGTAAAAACCCTATTTCCAAATACGGTCTTACTCTGTGTGTGACACTAGGGATTAGGACATTGATATATCTGTCATTGATAGATGCCAGGTTTTTTTTTTTTTTAATTTATTTTTTAATTGCATTTTAGGTTTTGGGGTACATGTGAAGAACATGCAAGATTGTTGCATAGGTACACATGTGGCAGTGTGATTTGCTGCCTTCCTCCCCATCACCTATATCTGGCATTTCTCCCCATGCTATCTCGAGCCCCAACTCCCCACCCCCCGCTGTCCCTCCTCTTTTCCCCCCAACAGAACTCAGTTTGTGATGTTCCCCTCCCTGTGTTCATGTGTTCTCATTGTTCAACACCCGCCTATGAGTGAGAACATGCGGTGCTTGATTTTCTGTTCTTGTGTCAGTTTGCTGAGAATGTTGGTTTCCAGGTTCATCCATGTCCCCTACACAGGACACGAACTAGATGCCAGATTTTTAAGGAAAAATGAGTAGGATTTGTTTCTTTGAATCAGTATAGATAGAGTAGGAGATGGGGAAGGGGAAAAAGCAAAGGTAAATCTTGAGTTTTCATGTTTTTCTGAGAAAATGCTGGTGCTACCAGAGAAATAGAAAAGTAGGGGGGGAAGGGAAAGAGTTTTGCAACAAGGTGAGGACAGTGGGAAATAAGTTTCATTGTAAGCATGCTGAGTTTGGAGTTGTAGTCAGTAGTAGAATTGGTTCATGATCTAGTCAGAATTCAAGAGGGGATTTGTACCTAGATTATAGCTTTGCTCTTAGAATGTTTAGGTTATTTGAGGGAGAGGATAGAAAAAGAACTAAACCTAAAAAGAAAACTAGAGAGAGGGTTACTTTGTTGAAATGGATGCTTTCATCCATTTTAGGAAAAAAAAAAAAGTTTCAGGAGCAGATCTATTCCTTTACTCTAAATGTCAGTTCTGGTAATGTCTGGATAGTGGATTTAGTTGCCGAAGTGGTCGCTGCATGAGCAGAAGTAGAGTTACCAGTTCCTGACAGCTGCGAGTCAGCCTCTGGGCATCTTGCTAAATTTTCAAATATAATTATACAGTAGACTTCCTTTAACAAATTCCGTGTTCCCAGCTATAATTATAACTGCTTTTCTTGCCTATAGCCTGTTCTTTGTCTTACTACACTCCACTGTATCTCCCCCTGCTGGCTAGACTTTTCCTCTGGTCATTTGGGATCTGAGAAAATAGGGAGCTGTTTTTGTTAAGCATTGCATAACAAATTTCCTCCTTCCCATTCTGCTGTAATGGACATTTAGTAATAAGCAGTGTTTTAAAGCATAGGCTAGCAATGTTCTATATTACATTTATATTTATCTTCAAAGAATATGCAGATAAAAATTAGGTACCTTGTAAACTTTCTATGCAACTGTCAGAAAATGACTACCACAACTTCCCCAGTGACCCCATTTAATAATTAAGACTCTTAAATAAAATCTTGCTCATAGCTATACTTTAGACCAAGAAAGTTTTGTTTTGTTTTGAATAAATTAAAAATTTCAACCAAAAATGAAGTCATCATAAATCCTACAACCATAATCCTGCACTAGTTTCCAGGACTCATCATGACAGTAATTTGTATCAGAATTATGAGTGGGATTTCCTGTTTTCTCATGTATTTTTATCTCCCAGATACCCATTATGAAAATAAATCACTTTTAAAAATGACTTGATGTCCTTTACAAAAATATTGTAGTTTTTGGATGAGAAAGTTTAAGAATATATTTTCACATCACTTAGATTAGATTCTGAGTCATTTCAATGTCTTTCTTAAGTAGTAATTAAAATTTGTAGTTTTTCGGTGTGTAGAAGGAAGCTTCAGCTTTTGTAGCCTGCAGTAGAACTAGTCCAAAAGAAATTAGGGATTGATGTCAGTACTTACACATTAATACATATTTGTTACGTGCCAGGCACTGTGCTGGTTGCTAGTTTACCGAGATTTTAGTTTGAAGAATGAGATGAGATTAAATAGGTTTTACTTATAATAGTTGAAATATACTTGGCAATAAATCGTGTATCAAGATTGCCTATTAAAATATACCGTGTATTCTGGGTGATGTTAGGTACTAAGAAGTAGGACTTCTCTTACGTAGTAATTGGTTGACATTCTTTGACCTCAATGTAAAACTGAAGTATTTAATCAGCAAACACAGAGAATACAGTTTTGATAAATAAAGCACTTTCATTAAGCCTTTAGAAATAAACTTGAAGTCTTTTGTCATTAGATTGATGGACTTTCCTTTTGTGAAAGAGTGAGTGAATAATTGAAGCTTATAATTCATATTTGCAGGTCCTCATCCTGTCACAGGAATCATAGTCTTGAAAATCGGAGCTCTGGAATTCACCATTCTGAGAGATCTCTCCTTACTGGTGTTTTTTTATGCTCATGTGGCAAGGTTTCAGGTTGAGGAATGAGATCAGATTTGCAGGGGAAGAATATTTGCTGTCCTCGTTGTTTTGGTTCCCGAGGAATGCTTACCCCTTAGCCTCAAATGTGCTGTGGTATTAGCTACTTTAAAATAGATTTCTCAAGACTCTTTATTTGGAAAACCTTAAATATGCATCGTGATGCATTACTTGCAATAAAAAATGAGGCTACAATTATATAAAACAAAACACTACAGCTGCTGACAGATGTCATTAGCGACTTACTCAAACACAGAACCTTCAAAAAGGAACTGCTAGACATTGGATTCAGAGAGTTCAGGTCATTATGACTGAAGATGAAATATTGTTGCCCAGTACATTTATTGTTGTTGATTTTTTGCATTTAACTCTTTGATAATTTTTTGGAGACTTTGATATTTGATACAGTTTAATAATCATTCTTTGAAATTACAATTAATAAATGTATAAGGAATGAGAAAAATAGAAAATCACCATGAGGCAAACATCACAGTAATAATTGCTGCAGGCAAGACTCAATGGATAGCAAAAGTAGGATGAACATTTAAGGAGAAATAGAATATCTGCATAGGTCTAAAAAGTATACTGCCAAGATGTTTAATAATTACAAAGGGAAAAATAGTGACTTTATGGAGAAGACAGCTGACAGACACTAAGTGATCAAGGTTAGCATCACCAGTAATAAGATATATTAACACATAATTTGATACAACAGCGAGGGCACAACATCACTTATGTGATATTCTTGCCAAAAATATATAACCTCAATTTCATCATGAAAAGACATCAGACAAACTCAAATTGAGACACATCCTACAAAATAACGAACTAGCACTCCTCAGAAATATTACAGTCACGTAAGAGAAGGAATTGCCATAGATTGGGGGAGACTAAGGAGACATGACAATTAAAGAAAGGTAATGTGGGATCCTGGATAGGTAACTGATGAAATTTGAGTAAGACCCAAAGTTTAGTTAATAGTTTGAACCAATGTTAATTTTACGATTTTAATAACTATAGTATAGTTATGTATGATGTTTTCATTAGAAAAACCCAATTGAAGGTTATGTGGGAATTCTGTACTGTTTTTGCAACCTTTCTATAAGTATGAAGTTATGTCAATAAAAAGTTAAAAACCTCCTTTCTGGAAATTTGATGTAGTACATTCATACTTATCCTGTGAGACTGTGAAGATGCTCTTCTATTATAATGAAGTGTCTTTGGTTTTATCTTGGGCAGAGTTCCAGTTTAGACTCAGTACTTGTTGTGGACCACCATTTGTTATCTCATTTCTCCCAGTCATCTTTTGATAACAATTGTAGAGATACCTGACTTGTGTAATTTCTGAAGACATGTTAATTTGTCTTTGCTGTAGTTAGTTGACAAGTACGTGGAAGAATTTGAAGATTAGAAATAAGGTAGATGACCTTCAGATCAAAAGTGAATAAACAGGAGGTATCTGGTGGTATTTGGATTGTAGTTCTGATGGATACTAACTCTGTGATCTTGAGCAAATCAGTTTGTCTTTCTCAATATCCTTTCTCATCTATTAAATATTGATGGTAGGAATAACTACCTTATATGATCTGTAAAGATTACATCAACTAAACAATATAATATATATGGTTACATATATATAGGGCAGGTTGCCTAACTGCAAATTGCTTCCACTTCAACCCGCTGTGAATGCTGCCTCCTGGAAGTGTGCCAAGTACTATGCCCAGAACACAGTGGTCATTCTCAGTGAATTGACTCTTATTATATGGGAAAATACCTTCGAAAAGATGTTGTGAGTTCAAATACTAGAAAAATAAAAGTGTAAAAAATTTTAAATGTTATAACATTGTTAACCAAATTGATGTAGTTTTATAGGATTTTCATAGCACAAACCCAAAATCTATACAAACTAACCCATTTGGGTCTTACTCAACAATTAATAACCTGTTTTTGAATCAATAAAAGAGCAATACTATATAATATTTGTAAGCTACAGAGTTGGGGCTATTTAAAATCATTTCATTTTATTTTTTGTGTAGGGGAAAAAGTCATTAGTCTGCATTTATAATCAGGACTAGCTTCCTGTAAAATTATTTAACTTTTTATTTATAGAATTTGAAATTTACAATTCTAAATACAGCAATAGTAAGGCACTGCATTTTTGCAGGAAACAAAAAGCACAATTAACATAAAGTTAGAACCAGCCACAAATAAAATACTCCAGCAAACTGTGTAAGAAAAAAAATGCTCTGGGAAGCAAATGCCAAGAAATGTTACATAGGTGGCCTTATTACATTGGAAAGAAAAGAATATAGAAGATTAGTAGCAGTAATAGGAGGAGGAGGAATAGGAGGAGGAAGATATGTAGCAAGTGATAGTGAATAGGCACAAGTGCTACTTTTCTAAGCACTTTATGCAGATCGTATTATTTAATCCTCCCAATACCTTATGAGTTAGGTCCCCACTTTATATATGATACAGCTGAGGCTCAGAGAGGTTAAGTAATTTTTTCCCCAAAATCTTGCAGCCAAGATTCAAAGGCAGGATGTATGGTTCTAGAACTCATGCTGTTAACCACTAAGCACATGAAACCAATAGCCACCACTGGCTCCATGAAACCAACAGCCACCATCTATTGATGTACAGAATGTAGTTTGTGTATTTTTTTGTGAAGAATTTTGTTGATGGTACCATGGGATTTTCCTGGATCAAGGCCATGATCCAGGGCTAATTCATAGGACCCCTGGTGTCCTAATAAATCAAAACTCACTCAAGAATACCTCAGCAATAAGCACATTAACTGCCTTCCTAGATGTAATATTTTAAAAATATTCCATATCTGCACAAAATATATTACATATGATAATTTCACTTAATTGTTCTATTAATAACTATCTAGACAAGTAGTAGATGAAAGGAAAGCAGAACAATGGTAAAGTGTGGGTGTGGAATTACATCACTTTTTTTTTTTTTTAGTCAGAGAATGATTTAGAATTTTTGTATTTCCTGGAAGAATACCCTGTGGCTAGTAGGAATATTTGACTTCTTTAGTAGATTATCACATAGTAGGACCTAGTATCTAGCTGACTGAATTAGTATTATTCTAGGTACAGAAATAATGAAACTCCATAGTTCTTTATGAAAATATTTCAAGATATTTCTTTCTGCTTGACAAAAGGGCAATACATTTTTGATTTAAAGAGAGACTTGTGATGTTTTGTTTCATTTTTTGTAAAATATACATTTTTTTACAAGAAAAATTGTAAAATTGGACTGTGGCAAAATCAAATGAGTAGTAGTCTTTGATGACTAACGCTTCTTCATTTTTCTCCACTGTAAAATCTTTAAAAAGGTATAATGTCTAAATTAGTTTATTCTTAGACATTATGTTTTCTTTTTCTTCTTTTATAATGTTCTTTTTTTAAAAACATTGTCCTTCTCAGCCCTAAAACCTAACTTTCAAATTCTCAAATAATTCTTCTTTCAAGAGGAAATTGATATTTTGGGTGGAAGGATTTGGCAAAATCTGAGATTCCCTATCATAATTAAAAAAAAAAAATCTTTGAAGCAGTTTTTATTAGTTACTTTAATTCAGGTAAACAAATTCAGGCTTATTTTCTCTTAAATGGATTTTTTTTTTTAAATAAAAAGAGATTATCTCCTTTAGCTGCACCAAATGGCACCTGATTTAATAAGAATGTTCTAACTCAGTTAAAGAGAGTCAGGAGACACCTTTGTGGAAGTTCGGAGTTTGGCATTTATTGTTATTCTGGTGGACTCAACCTCCACACCTTGCATCCTCTGTATTATATTTCTCTGTGGCTCTCTCACCGTTGTCTTCTGTAGAGGTAAAGGGGGCTGTTTATAACTGTGTTCTCAGCTAAGTATAGAGTGGACTAGAGCAGGGATGGCAAATATAACTCACCTGCATTCCCTCTCGTATGCTTGTTGTGACATCAGGTCATGGTATACTTTCTTGCTTAGCCATAGGGCAGTTTCATAATTTTCTCCTTTTCAGGGAGCCAGAAGTTTCAGTGTGAGTGAAACCTATTTGCTATTCCTGGAATGGAGAGTTTGGGATGATTACCAAAAGTTCTGTACCTTGTTTTCCTTCAAGTCTAGGATTTGATGTAGCTCAAGATTAAGAGATGTTACTTTCTTAGGATGATGTGTGTTAGCAGTTTAGTGACCTTCAAAGTGTACGCAGATGCACTTGAATTTATTGTGACAAAATAAATCCCTCCAAACCCCCTTTTCTGAAATACTTTGTTAGGAAACCTTTTTTAGATATCACCACAGTTTATTTTTTGACAACTCTCCTATAAATTTATACTAAAAAATTATCCTTGGTGAGGGATGGGGAATAGGTTGTGTCTTGTGAAAGGTGTAATTCACCTTTCAAGTGTACAATTAATAGTTGTTTTTTTAACTAACCAAATTGTGTGGTTGTCACCATGACTCAGCTGTAGAAAAGTTTCATTACTCCACTATAATTTCTTATGTACATTAACTCTTAATCTCCATTCCCCCAACCCAAGGCAACAATTTATTTATTTTTTAAATAAATAAAGCTTTGCCTTTTCTGGATAGTTGGTACAAATGGAATAATATAATACTTGGTCTGTGGTGCCTGGCTTTGTCTGGAGCATAATGTTTTTGAAGTTTGTCTGTTTTGTAGCATGTATCTGTAATTTCTACTTTATTGGTGAATATTACTACATTGCTAGTGCATCTTGTCAGTACATTCATCATCTGTCAATCCATTCCATGGACATTTATGTTGTTTGCAGTTTTTGGCTATTATGAATAAATCTGCTAAGAACATTTGTGCTATACAGTCTTTGTGTGAATATTTCTTTTCATTTCCCTTGGGTAGATACCTAAGAGTGGGATTTGTGGGTCATATGATAAATTTATGTCTAACTTTTTAAGAAACTGCCAAGCGATTTTCTGAAGTGGCTATACTGTTACACACTCCCATTAACAATATATGAGGATCCCCATTTTTACATCCTTGTCAGTATTTATTATTGTCTGTATTTTTTATTTTACATATCCTTTTACAACTTAAAATTTTCTCCCAATATTTTGTTTTTAAGATGTATCCATGTTGATACATGTAGCTCTTACCTATTCTCACTACTATGAAATGTTCGTTGTATAAATATATTGTAAGAATCCAGCCATAACATGAAAAATGGCTTCTTCAAATTATATAAAATACAGAGTTGCATTTTTGTGTGGTATTGAAAAACAGTACTTTTAGTCATCTGTTCTGTTGCAAAAGGCACAAAAATGAAGATGGTGAAATTTATACTTAATATTACTGCACAGTCTGAATTAGTCGCAGGCAATTTTTTCCTAAGTCAATCCCATTTGCTTCTACAGAAAATAAGAATTTTAGCTTTATTTGCGAAATGGGCAGTGAAACTGCAGATGTAGAAGCCAATCACTAAAGACCATATATTAGATGATTTTTTTCATATGAAATGCCTACAACAGGGCAATTTATATATAGAAAAAGCAGTTTTGAGGTTGCTAGGGCAAGGGGGACTGGAGGGAGATGGGGAGTGACTGTTTAATGGGTATGGGTAATTTTTAGAATAGAGTAATAAAAATGTTTTAAAATTGACTAGTTGTGATTGCACAACTCTGTATATACTATAATCCATTCAATTATACACTTCAAATGGATGAATTGTATGACATGTTCATTATATTTCAGTATAGCTGTTAAAAAATAAGATGTATGAGCCTTTGTAGAACATGTCAATAGTATTAAGAAAGTAAAAAGTTCTTTACATCCCCAGTGTTCCTTTGTCAATAACTGTGGCAATATGGCATCATTTTAAGTGATTGCTTAATAAATTTCATTGAGCAGATGTACTATAATTTGCTTAATTAATTTCCTAATAATAACCATTTAGATTGTTTCCAATAAGAAATGTTGTAAGCGGGATCATTGTATGTATATTTTTATGCACTTGTCTTTTCAGGATAAATTTTAGAAGTGAAATTGTTGGGTCAAAGATTAAGTGCATTTAACATTTTGAATCATATTTCTAAATTACCACTAGGTAAGATGCTCCAGTTTGCCTTTCTCCCGTGGTACGTGATAACATATGAATGGCCATACTCTTGCCACTGCTGGATATTGTCAGTATTTTTATCTTCATCAATTAGGGGAAAGTTAACTTATTTTTATTTGTATTTATTTGTGCAACTTGTTACATATCCCTTAAAACCTTTTTTTTTTATTTCTTTTTTCCATTGAGGTAATGATCTATCTTTGTATTAGTGTGTAGTAAGTCTTTTTATATTAAGAATATCTACTTTGGGTCTGTTACATAAGATAAAAATATTTTTCCAGTTTGTGTATATTTCATACTTATTTATGGTTTTTTTTCCATTGCGCAAAAGTTATAAATTTTTGCAGTCATAATTGTTACTTTAAAATATCCTTAGTGACTTGGCTACGTCCCAAGGTTATAAAAATATACTTTTATGTTTTAAAATGATCTTAATGATTGTATTTCTTCATTTTGTGTAGGGAGCTAAGGAGAGATCCAGGTAACCCTACTCTCTTACAAATTCTTATTATTATCAAATGCCAAATTGTCACATATCCTTGAGTGGGTCACTTTTGAGTTTGTTGGTAAGGTTTATTGGTAAATCTATTCTTATTCTACCACATTCTTTTGATTATTATAGTTTTGAATATATTTTAATAGCTGGTAGACTAATTTATTACTCAGGAAGGCAGCATAATATAGTTTTATAACTTATTAGTTCATTGCCTGACCATGGGCAAGTTAACCTTTTGGTCCTCCCCATAGTTCAGCAGGAATAATAAAAGTATCTCATACGGGAGGCACAGGATCAGAACTATTCTCTTCTGCTTCCTTAACTTTTCCCTCATTACTGGATCTTTCCCATTAATATGCTCATTTGCTGTTTTTCTCCCATATTAAAAACATTTTTTTTTAATATGGAAATTTGCTCTATTGTCCAGGCTAGAGTGTAGTGGTACAAAATCGGCTTACTGCAACCTCCGCCTCCCGGGTCCCAGTGATTCTCCTACCTTGGCCTCCCAAGTAGCTGGGATTATAGGTGCCCACCACCACACCCAGCTAATTTTTGTATTTTTTTTTAGTAGAGACGGGGTTTTCACCATGTTGGCCAGGCTGGTCTCGAACTCCTTACCTCAAATGATCTGCTCGCCTTGGCCTCCCAAAGTGCTGGGATTACAGGTGTGATTCATTGTGTCTGGCCAAAACATTCTTTTAAAAATCTCATTTCCCCTGCTAGCTTTTTTTTCCACTTTTCTCTTCATTTTGGTAGTAAAACTTCTGAGGAATTGTTTATACTTGCTTTTTCCAATTCTTCTCCTCCCATTTCATCTTAAACTCATCACAGGACAGAAGCCTTCACCAGTACCCTGAATTCATTCTTGTCATGGTCACCAGTGACCTTTATGTTGTTAAATTCAGTAGTCAATTCTTGTGTTTACTTGAACTTACTGAAAATATTTGATGTTAAGTATGTATACCTTGGTATACTTTGTTCATTTGGTTTTCCAGGACATCAGAATTTTGATGTTCTCCTCCCCATTGGTCTGGACTGAGGAGGACTTAGTTCACTCCACTGGTTTCTTCTATTATTCTTTACCTCTTCATTAGGATAGTGTCAACACTCAGTCATTTGACCTTTTAATTTTTCTGTCTATATTCATTGCCTTAGTGATTTCATCTGATGTTATGTCTTTAAATACCAAAGAGCTAAACTTAGCTCTCATACCTGAACTCCAGGCTTATGATCCAGTTAATGTATTTGACATCTAGTTTTAGCTATCTGATTTTCATCTCAAACTCAGTACACTAAAATTGACCTCCTGTTCTTTCTCTTCCAAACATATTTCAGCTGTGGTCTTCCCCATCTTCGTTGATAGCAGATCCATCTTTCTAGTAGCAAAGTCAGAAACAGTGGAGTCATCCTTGACTTACGTTTTCTACTTGATCATTGTTAAAAGTAAGAAAGCTGCTGAAAGTTGTAGATTTAATTTATAGTATTGAACTCACAATTTTTGTAGTAGTTTTTTGTTTCTATATCCATATATAAAAGCATATAATCTACAAATATCATTTTACTTTCATCCAAATTTTAACTGTTATCTTAATTGTATTTGATAGCAGATCATTTCTTTTAAAAATTTTTTAAATATTTAACTTTTGGGGGCACATCGTCAGTATCTATATAGGGTACATGAGATGTTGTAATATAGGCATGGAAAGTGTAATATATCATGGAAATTGGATATTCATCCCCTCAGGTATTTATCATTTGTGTTAAACAATCAAGCATTTTAAAATGTACAATTAAATTATTATTGACTATAATCATTCTGTGGTGCTATCAAATACTAAGCCTTATTCATTTTTTTCTTTTCTTTTTGTTTTTTTTTAACCCATCAGCCATCCCCACCTCCCCTCTACTCTTTCCTGCTACCCTTTCCAGCCTCTGGTAACCATTCTTCTACTTTCTATCTCCATGGATACAATTGTTTTGATTTTTAGATCCTACAAATAAGTGAGAACATGCGATATTTGTCTTTATCTGCCTGACTTATTTCAGTTAACCTAATGACCTCCAGTTCTGTCCATGTTGTTGCAGATGATAGGATCTCATTCTTTTTTATGGCTGAATAGTACTTGGTTGTATATATGTACCACATTTTCTCTATCCATTCATGTATTGATGGACACATAGGTTACTTCCAAATCTTGGCTATTGTGAACACTGCTGCAACAGACATGGTAGTGCAGATACCTCCTTGGTATACTGATGTTCTTTCTTTTGGATATATACCCAACAGTGGGATTGCTGGCTCATATTAGCTCAATTTTTAGTTTTTTGAGGAATCTCCAAACTGTTCTCCATAGTGGTTGTATTAATTTACATTGCCACTAACAATGTATAAGGGTTCCCTTTCTCCATATTCTCATAAGCATTTGCTGTTGCCTGTCTTCTGGCAATAACTATAAGCCATTTTAACTGGGGTGAGATGGTATCACATTGTAGTTTTGATTTGCACTTCTCTGATGATCAGTGATATTGAACACCTTTTCATATTCATATTTTGACTAAAATATTAAACTGCTTTGGAATCAGGATTTAATGATTCTTGAATTGCACGAAATAATAACTATTCCCAGGAATAGTGCAACATGAAATTTCAAGTTCCTAGGTTGTGCCGTATCTCATTATATGCTGTTGATAGCTGTCAATTTCTGTAGTACTTATAATTTTATAATTATTTTTTAAATTTACTAAGAATTATACTGAATTTTTAAAGAAGCATTTATATATAGAGTTGGAATAATTCTAATTCAAAGTACATTATTGTACACTCCCTCAAGCATAACAAAATGCTAACCTCTTTAAGAGTAACTTGGATTGAAAGATAAAATGCTGTTTACTTCCACATCCCTAACTCTGTTCTCTCAATGATTAAGAGCATTATTTTATTTTATTTTTCATCTTAAAGGAGAGTCTAAGTTTCAGCCTAAGTAGAACATTTACCTCTTCTTTGGAAATGTATTCTCTGACCTAAATTAGGGTAAGTAGTCTTAAAAAGGCTTAGATAATGGATATTTCAGGAAGGTGTATTGAACCTTTTCTTATTTTGTTTCTTTTTGAATTGTTATTGCAGATAGTGAAACACGTTATTAGGAAGAAGGAAAGAAAGAATATATATAGAATAAAAGAAATTAATTATGCCAGTACTTGGAATAAAGTTATAATTGTTGAGAGAAAAGGGTGCATTATCACTACAGTCATACCTCAGAGCGATTGCAGGTTTAGTTCCAAACCACCACAGTAAAGCCAAGATTAAAATAAAGTGAGTCACATGAATTTTTTGGTTTCTCAGCGCATGTAAAAGTCATGTTTACGCTATGTTGTAGTATTTAAGTGTGTAATAGCATTATGTCTAAAAGAACAATGTACATACCTTAATTAAAAAAAAAAAAAAACTTTCATGCCAAAAAGTCTGAACAAATCTGAGCCTTTAGTGAGTTGTAATCTTTTTGCTGGCGGTGGGTTAGTCAGGGTAGATTGCTGCTGACTGATCAGGGTGGTGGTTGCTGAAGGTTGGCTTGTCTCTAGCAATTTCTTAAAATAAGACAGCAGTGCAATTTGCCATATCAGTTGACTCTTCCTTTCATGAAAAGTTTCTCTGTAGCATGTGATTAGGTTTGATAGCATTTTACCCACAATGGAACTACTTCTTTCAAATTGAGTTTAGTTCTCTCAAATTCTGCTACTGCTTTATCAACTGAGTTTGTGGAGTATTCTAAATTGTTGTCATTTCAACAATGTTCACAGCATCTTTACAAGGAGCAGGTTCCATCTCCAGAAACTACTTTCTTTGCTTATCTATAGAAGCAACTTCTAATCCAGTCACACTTTTTCGTGAAATTTCAACAATTAAGTCATGTCTTCCGGTTCCACTTCTAATTCTTGTTTTTTGACTGTTTTGACCCTGTCCTCAGTTCTTTCCTCCACAGAAATATTGAAAACTCCTGCCAGTCATCCATGAGGGTTGAAATCATCTTCTTCCAAACTCCCGTTAATGTTGATATTTTGACTTCCTCCCATGAATCATGATTTACTCTTCGTGGCATCTAGAATGATGAATTCTTTCCAGAAGGTTTTCAATTGACTTTGCCCAGATTCATCAGAATAATTACTATTTATGGCAGCTATAGCTTTAAAAAATGTGTTTCTTAAATAATAAGGCTTCAAAATCAGAATTATTTCTTGACCCATGGGCTGCAGAATGGATATTGTATTCACAAGCATGAACACAACATTAATCTCCTTATACATCTCTGTCAGAGCTCTTGGGTGACCAGGCACATTGTCAATGAGCAGTAATATTTTGAAAAGGATCTTTTTTTCTGAGCAGCAGGTCCACAGTGGGCCTAAAATATTCAATAAACCATACTGCAAATAGATACACGCTGTCATCCAGGCATTTGTAGGTCCTTTTCTAGAGCACAGAGTAGATTTAGCATAACTCTTAAGGGCCCTAAGATTTACCAAATGGTCAATGAACATTGGCTTTAATTTAAAGTCACTAACTGCATTAGACCTTAACAGGATAGTCAACCTTCTTTTGAAGCCAGGCACTGATTTCTCCTGTCTAGCTAAGAAGTCCTAAATGGCATCTTCTTCCAATACATTGAAAGAAGATACCGTATACCGTTTTGTCTACATTGAAAATTAGTGTAGCTACCTTCATCAGTTATCTTAACTATTTTTGATAACTTGCTGCAGTTACTAGTAAGCACTTGCTGCTTCACTCTGCATGTTAATGTTACAGAGAATCCTTTTAAAAAAAACCATAGAAATCAATGTCTGCTAGCTTTCATCTTTTCTTCTGCAGCTTTCTCACTGCTCTCTCTCATCTTCATGGAATTGAAAAGAATTAGGGTCTTTCTCTGAATTAGACTGTGGTTTAAGGGGATGTTGTAGCTAGTTTGATGTTCTGTTTAGACCACTAATACTTTCTTCATATCAGCACTAAGGCTATTTTACTTTCTCATAATTCATGTGTTCAGCGGAATAGCACTTTTAATTTTTTTTTAGGAACTTTTCCTTTGCATTCGGAACTTGGCTGTTTGGTTCAGGAAGCCTAACTTTTGGCCTATCTTGACTTTAAAAGTGCCTTCCTCACTAAATCATTTCTAACTTTTGATTTCAGGTGAGAGGCATAGGACTCTTTCTTTCAATTGAACACTAAGAGGCCATTGTAAGGCCATTAACTGACATAATTTCAGTATTGTTGTGTCTGAGGGTATTGGGAGGCTTGAGGAGAGAAGGGGAAAGATGGAGGAATGGCTGATCTTTGGAGCAGTCGAAACGCATTCATTGATTATCTGTCTTAATAGGTGTGGTTTGTGGTGCCTCAACATACAATGTAATTATAATAGTAATATCAAAGACCACTGATCACAGTTCACCATAGCAGATACAATAATGAAAACATTTGAAATACTGTGAGAAGTATGATAATGTGACATAGAGACATAAAGACAGCATGTACTGTTGGAAAATATATTGTATTACACATACATATAATAGACTTGCTTAACACAGGATTACCACAAACGTTCATTTGAAAAAAAAAAAAAGTATCTGCAAAGCACAATAAAACAAAGCTCAATAAAAGGAGGTATGCCTGTATTTTCAGCTTGCTTGTGGAGTTTAATTCTTTTTAGGAAATTAGTTAACAGAGTTGAAAAATGACTTGGTTGAAAACTTCCTACTCTTAAGGTAAAAGTTTGCATTCTGTATTGAGGAAACTGATTCCATGTCAAAAACCTGTACTAGTTGTGTATTTGGGTATTGTGCTGAGTAGACTGATCACAAGCCTGGTTTTCTTGGTATAGTTCCTCTGTTTGCCTGCCATCCTGCCTTAATTATTTTTAGCCCTCATGTATTAGTTTTCTGTAACTTCTGTACAAATTATCACAAATTTAATGGTATAAAACTATACAAGTTTTTAATTCTATAGCTCTGTAGGTCAGAAGTCTAGTATGAGAGGTAGCATGCTAAAGTTCAAGTGTCAGAAAATCTGTTTCCTTTGTATTCAGGTTTTTCGTAAAACTCAGTTCCTTGTGACTGTAGGACCCAGGTGCCCATTTTGTTGTTGTCTGTCAACTCAGGGCTGTTACCAGCTTCTTTTGGGGGCCTATGATTTATGTATAAGGGTGCCACATGTTTTGTAGTATGACTGCTTACATCACTGTTTTACTTCTTTCTCACTAAAGCTTATCTTTCTCACATTCCTCAGTGTGTAGTAGCAAGGTAACTAGCGAGTCCTGAGTTTGAAGCATCTAAATTTGTATTGCTGCGTGTGCTTGACTTTGTTCTTACACGTTACATTTGAAGAAGAGGAATTAAGACAAGACTTTATTCCTCCCTCTACCTTTAGACTTTATTTAATACTAAAGAATTAGCTGGGCATTACATTTATTTAAACAGCTGCTATAGAAACAAATAATTTTACTAGCCCAGCTGCCTATTAATAAAGTATTTGAATGTTTTAATTTCACTTTTTAGAAATTTTTTATTAGATTAAACTACATTAATCAAAGACAATTATGTATTTTATGTGTATCTTATGACTATATTACCATTTATGTCTGTTCTTCAACTTAAATTTGAAGTCTGGAATTTCCCCAAAGCACAGAATATAATTTGTTTTCAAATGGATTAACTTGGTCTTTGGACAGCCTAAGAAGACCAATTTGTGCTCGCTTCGGCAGCATATATACTAAAATTGGAAGGATACAGAGAAGATTAGCATGGCCCCTGTGCAAGGATGACATGCAAATTCGTGAAGCGTTCCATATTTTTAAAAAATCCAGGTCCAGACAGGTTCACAGCCAAATTCTACCTGACATACAAAGAGGAGCTGGTACCATTCCTTCCGAAATTATTCCAACCAATACAAAAAGAGGGAATCCTCCCTAACTTATTTTATGAGACCAACATCATCCTGATACCAAAACCTGGAAGAGATACAAAGAAAATTTCATGCCAATATCCATGATGTACGTTGATGCAAAAATCTTCAATAAAATACTGGCAAACCAATTGCGGCAGCACTATCCATCACCATCAAGTCAGCTTCACCCTGGGAATGCCAGGCTGGTTCAACATATGCAAATCGTAAATATAATCCATCACATAAACAGAACCAAATACAAAAACCACGTGATTATCTCAGTAGATACAGAGAAAGGCCTTTGACAAAATTCAACAGCCGTCTATGCTAAAAACTCTTAATAAACTAGGTATCGATGGAACATACCTCAAAATAAAAGCTATTTATGACAAACCCACAGCCAATATCATACTGAATGGGCACTTTGAAAACTGGCACTAGACAAGGGTGCCCTCTCTCACCATTCCTATTCAACATAGTATTGGAAGTTCTAGCAAGAGCAATCAGGCAAGAAAAAGAAATAAAGGATATTCAGTTGGAAAAAGAGGAAGTTAAATTGTCTCTATTTGCAGATGACATGATTGTGTATTTAGTAGACCCCATTGTCTCAGTCCAAAATCTCCTTAAGCTGACAAGCAACTTCAGCAAATTCTCAGGATACAAAATCAATGTGCAAAAATCACAAGCATTTCTATACATCAGTAACAGACAGAGTCAAATCGTGAGCGAACTCCCATTCGCAATTGCTACAAAGAGAATAAAATACCTAGGAATACAACTAACAAAAGACATGAAGTACCTCATCAAGGAGAACTACAAACCACTGCTCAAGGAAATAAGAGAGAGGACACAATCAGATAAAACATTCCATGCTTATGGTTGGGAAGAATCAATATTTTGAAGATGACCATACTGCCCAAAGTAATTTATAGATTCAGTGCTATCCCCATCAAACTACCATTTACCTTCTTCACAGAACTGGAAAAAACCTCCTTAAACCTCATATGGAACCAAAACAGAGCCCACATAGCCAATACAATCCTAAGCAAAAAGAGCAAAGCTGGAGGCATCACACTATCTGACTTCAAACTATACTACAAGGCTACAGTAATCCAAACAGCATGCTCCTGGTACCAAAGCAGATACAGAACAATGAAACAGAATAGAGGCCTCGGAATTAATGCCACACATCTACAACCATCTGATCTTTGACAAATGGACAAAAGCAATGGGGAAAGTAGTCCTTGTTTAATAAATGGTGTTGGGAAAACTGGCTAGCCATGTGCAGAAAGCTGAAACTGGACCCCTTCCTTACACCTTATACAAAAATTAACTCCAGATGGATTAAAGATTTAAATATAAGACCTAACACCATAAAATCCCTAGGAGAAAACCTAGGCAATACCATTCAGGACATAGGCATAGGCAAGGACTTCATAACTAAAACACCAAAAGCAATGGCAACAAAAGCTAAAATGGACAAATGGGATCTAATTAAAGTTAAAAGCTTCTGCACAGCAAAAGAAACAATCATTAGAGTGAACTGACAGCCAACAGAATGGGAAAAAATTTTTGCAAGCTACCCATCTGACAAAGGGCTAATATCCAGAATCTACAAAGAACAACAAACAACCTCATCAAAAGTGGGTGAAAGATATGAACAGACACTTCAAAAGAAGGCAATTATATGGCCAATAAACATGAAAAAATGCTTATCATCACTGGTCATTAGAGAAATGCAGATCAAAACAACATTGAGATTGATATCTCATGCCAGTTAGAATGGTGATCATTAAAAAATCTGTAGGCAACAGATGCTGGAGAGGATGTGGAGAAATAGGAATGCTTTTACACTGTTGGTGGGAGTGTAAATTAGTTCAACCATTGTGGAAGACAGTGTGGCAATTCCTCAAGGTTCTAAAAATAGAAATACCATTTGACCCATCAATCCCATTACTGGGTATATACCCAAAGGATTATAAATCCATCTATTATAAAAACACATGCACATGTATGTTCATTGTGGCATTGTTTACAATAGCAAAGACTTGGAACCAACCCAAATACCCATTGATGATAGACATGACAGGGAAAGTGTGGCACATTTACACCATGAAATACTATGCAGCCATAAAAAACAATGAGTTCGTTTCCTTTGTAGGGACATTGATGAATTTGGAAACCATCATTCTCAGTAAATTGACACAAGAACAGAAAACCAAACACCGCATGTTCTCACTCATAAGCAGGTGTTGAACAATGAGAACACATGGACACACGGAGGGGAACATCACAGATTGGGGTCTGTTGTGGGGTGGGGGACTAGGGGGAGGGATAGCAGGGGTTGGAGAGATTGGGGAGGGATAACATTAGGAGAAATACTTAATGTAGGTGATGGGGGGATGGAGGCAGCAAACCACAATGGCATGTGTATACCTATGTAACAATCCTGCAAGATCTGCACATGTACCCCAGAACTTAATAAAAGACCAATTTGTGATTTTCTATTCTATATTGTTTTAATAAACTAAATAGATATCTGATATTTGCTAATTTATACACACTTGTGTCCTTAATTTAATAATCCATCTGCATTTTGATTTAGTAATGCATAAGATAAAACCAATGCTACATCTAATGTTAATTTCTTTTTAGTTTACACCACCAGTTTTACACTCCATTTGCTGTCAGTGAAAATGTAGGCAGCAGACACACCAGGTAGTTACCAAGTTCCCTATATCATACAGGAAAAGTACATTTATATGCCATACAGAAAATCTAACACACATAAAGAGCCACTTAGCACTTTTAAGAACGTATCTGACGTATTAGTTAGCTTAAGTATTTTTTAGTAGAGTTAGACCCCCACGTACAGTGCATACATTCACATAAATTATCAGAACAATTCCTTGTGCTGATAAGTGGGCATCTCTCTTCTTTGTGTATGATGGTAAAGATCAGACTTGATAAAATTTTTCCCTTTCTGTTGGAATTCTAAATCTTGATACAATTAAACCATTCTTGGAGTTCTTAAGATAAAGTTACATTCTGGAAAACGTTTTTCTAAAGCCTTATTTTACATTACATTTATGTTTCATCCTGAGTCTCTTTTCTTGAAGTTCCTGTTGTTCTCTGTTCTAGGCCCATGGTGATGTGGGGGAGGGGTGAGGACTCTTCTTTATTTCTGTTTTCCCTGTGAATTCTATGTTTTTCTGTAGGCTCAACCATGTAAATTGTGTGTGTGTGTGTGTGTGTGTGTGTGTGTGTGTGTGTTTTTTTTTTTTTTTTTTTTGGTGTGTTTTTTTTTTTTTTTTTTTTTTTTTTCCTGAGATGGAGTTTTACTCTTGTTCCCAGGCTGGAGTACAGTGGCGTGATTTTGACTCACTGCAGCCTCCACCTCCTGGGGTTTAGCGATTTTCCTTCCTCAGCCTCCCAAGTAGCTGGGATTACAGCTGTTCGCCACAATGCCTGGGTAATTTTCTATATCTTTAGTAGAGATAGGTTTTGCCATGTTAGCCAGGCTGGTGTCGAACTCCTAGCCTCAGGTGATCCACCTGCCTCAGCTTCCCAAAGTGCTGGGATTACAGGTGTGAGCCACCACACCCAGTGTGGTGTATTTTTAAAAATATGTACAATGCTTGTTAGATTTTTTTCTCATTGTAATATTTTATAGCATTTAAGAAATATAAAAATATAGTGTATAGTTTATATGGATACTGGCTTAAACTTGAGAGAGTGGTAATAAGAGCTAACACAAATGTGAAATAATAGGGAAGTGAATATAATTTAATTGATATATAAAGCATAAAGAGCACACGAAAGTGTTTTTTTGGTTTTTGTTTTTTTTTAAATATTGCATTAGCATTTATTTTGCATGCTATATGAAATCAGGACATTTTAAAAAGAAAATGTCCTAGCTTTTTCCTTTAGTGAAACAAAACAATAAGAAATTTTATGTTTAAAAATGTTTCAGTTTCCTCATATTTTTAGTTTTTCTCTCATTAATATACTAATATAGCCTCTATCTCTCAAAAAAAAACCACAGAATATTTAGAAATTATTTTTCCTTGCAGTACATTCTAAGATCCTGCTTGTTTAACAATGTTGGGCAAAGTTTTTGCAAGTACTCTCTCTGTCTCCTGTGTTCTCCTTTTTTGAGTTATTCCTTCCCGACTGGAACTATCTTATATAGTGGTTCCATTTTATTTTACTTGAGTTAATTTCCTCAGGTGTATTTATAAATTTTGTTAGTGTAGTATAATTTTTAGTCTCTGCTCTTTATTCTTCCCTTTGTTTTCAAGATTTTAAATCATTACATCTTCATGGAGAACTCTACAATCTATAGTTCTACATTTGACCTCATTTTTATGTTTCTCTCTCTCTGTCCCCTCACAGTGGATGTCTGGAACCAGGAGCATCATCCTGCCACTGACTTGTTTGCCGCAATCAGATCCAGCCATTCTTTGTTCCCTCCTATTATCCTTTAGGTTCTTTATCTTACATCTAAGAATTCCTTGCCTTGTTCTCTCTTACCCATGATATCTCATTAGTCAATGTGTTGTCTTTGTGGTTTTTACTTCTGCCAGTTCTATACCATTCTCAAAAGTCTAGATGACTCCTTTGAAGCCTTATTTCTGGAATACTTTAGAAGTCTCTTAATTTGTATCCCTGCTGTACTCAAAATCTGTCCTATGCATTGCTGTCAGATTAATCTCCCTATAGCATTGCTTTTACTCAGATGATCTCCTACTTAGGAACCTTCATTGGCCCCACTTGGCCTAGAGGTTGCAATTTAGAATTTTCAGCCTGGTATTTAATGTTCCCTCATACATTTTTCCTAATGTACAGCTTTAGTTTTTTTCCTCCTGTGGCCAGTAACAAAAACGCTTTCACTTCTGTAAGGATAGTCCCAACATACTGAGAATATTTTTACATTGGCATATCCTTCTTCATTTCACAGTGTTTATGTCTTTTCTACATTTTGCTCTGTGATAATGATGTCCTTTCTACTTTTTTTTGTCCACCTAAAGCTTACGTACTTTTTCCAATGTGCAGCTGTCTTGCTTCCTCTGTGAAGTCTTTCTACAGTGGCTCTGCTGTGATTTCATCATCTTCTGAATTGCTGTTTTGCTTTGTTGCTACTCACAAAGCACTTTCTATTCAATATTTTGCACTATTACTTGCTTTTATTTTTTGCATGGGTCTAGGTCCTATGTTGCTGACTGGATTATAAGTGTTATGCAAGCAGGGACCGTGTTGTATTTCTTTACATTTTTCCTAGTCAAGAAATGCCCACTTATTTTTTTTTTCCCCGTAAATCTTAATTGGTTGTCTACACTCAAGCACCATTGATAGAAAGTTAAATAAGAAAGGTATGGATTCAGCTTTCATGGACTTAATATTCTGGAAGAGAGAGAAAGATGTTCTGCAGCTAATTTCATAATTACCTACTTACTTACAATTGAGGAATGTGGTTTGTCATTTTTTTTGACAAGCAAAAAACCTAGAAAATAGCCTTCTTTTTTCCCCTGTCGTTGGTATTTATAATTTTTCCTTACAAACAAATTTTGATAGGGTAAATTATTCTTGAAAGTGTGGGTTTTCAAATGGTCCAACTTAATTATTTTCTTCTAAATATACATGATGCTGTATATCTGGGTAAGTTCAGTAGACAACATAATGGAAAGAATGATACGTGCCTGATATTAAAATAATTGTAAATTTTGTGTCATTTATGTGATACGTAAACTTGTGAAATAATTAAAAGATAATGAAAATAATTCCAAAAGGAAGATTTTCTAAACTAAAACCATTGGGAATTGTTAGTTAATATACTAAAGCTCTCTTTTGTAGCAGAATAAGATTAGATTAAAAGTAGACCCGTTATTCTTAGATATGTTATTTTAGCCTCAGGATTTTTTATTGTGGCTTGAACAATGTCATATATTTCATAGGTATGATTTTTTGAGATTGTAATAACCATAGAAAGTTAATGTTGAAAGAATGGCAAAATATGCAGTAAAACTAAAAATTATTGTATTTGCAAATATGAAAAACATAATTTACATAAATGTTATAGTTAGGAACATTATGAATGTAAATATGCTTTCTCTGTTTTTTGTCTTGTAATGTCCAATTCTTTGTCCAGTTAGAGATGAAGAATGATGCTGAGATGGCTGTTAAGCTATTACAACAGCTTTAAGAAAGTTAAATATCATTGATGTAAATATTAGAGAAGAGAATATTTATCTCCACTAAGTGACATGAAAAACTGTGGTAAGAATAACAGGCAGTGGGTGTGTCTTAAGTAGTAAAATCCCTGAATTCAGATGCTAATTATAAGCACAAGGACACTTGCCTCCCACATACTTAAATGTTGTATATTTTCTTTAGTCAAAGTGTAATTGAGAGTTCTTGAAGTGCTGAATATGGCCTTTGTTTTTTTATTTCCCCTTAGCATATATATTAAAAAAAAAAAACAATAAGACACTTCTGCTGGACTGTGATTTTGATGGATATAGGTGGAATATGAAACCATATGCTATAAAGATAAATTCAAATGATTGCTCTTGGATTGTCTTTA
Organism: Cebus imitator; assembly: GCF_001604975.1. Taxonomy (NCBI): domain Eukaryota; kingdom Metazoa; phylum Chordata; class Mammalia; order Primates; family Cebidae; genus Cebus; species Cebus imitator. The sequence goes on along the minus strand of NW_016107339.1, from coordinate 2,055,860 downwards.
TTGTGTGACTTTCCTGCTTCCTACTATTAAAAACCAAATGTTTAGTAGTAAAGGTAAAATTATTTAAACATATTTGAGCACATTTTACTTGCTATCTGTGGTTTACCAAGGACTTTAAGGCTTAGATTTTGAAAGGTTGTATTAATACTGGTATTAAGAGTATATCTGTTTAGATTATTCTGGACTTTAAATTTTATTTACGACATCATCTCTGGCATCTTGTCATAAAAGTTATGTGTTGTTTTACTTCATTAGCAGTTTTAGCATTTGTAAGTATCTGAGAAGAAAACTTCCTCTGCATGTTGAACAGTGCCTTTCATTGGTGGTTTTCTAACATGTTACTCAGCTGTTGAAAGGTGTGTTGTACAGATACTCTGTTCTTAGAAAGTAATGGTCTTTTAAGTTGTAGAGTAGTAGGAAAAGTCTGATAGACTTAAATTATTTTAAAAACTTTGTTTTTAGAAATAGAGGTATAAGAAAACCTTTTGTAATCTTGCCCTTTTTTTTTGTTCTTAGGTATGCTTTTTATTTAGCTTTTAGTAACTTGTAATTTAAGATCACAGTTATTAGGTGTATTTCTGCATTTTATATATCACTCCCAGATGCTACAGTATTAGTTTTTATCACTGCATATTTTATGAAATGTCAGCCTTCTGTTGGCTGTTCAGGCAGCATTGTTAGTGATCAAAGACACAACATAAAGGAAAGGAATCTAAACAGTTGGCTTATCTTTGTCCTTCATTGTGACAAAAGTACTCTAAAATTACTTAATTATAAAAAGTCAAATAAAGGCATCATGTAACATGTAAAGAAATAAGTATCTTAGTGTTTAAGTGAAATAAAAACTCAGTGTTTAATATCAAAAACATAGTTATAAAGAGAAATACTATCTAATTTACAAAGTTTTCCTTGTTAAGGAATGAGGTTAATATGTCGTGTGTAATTTTGTAGTACTTTGCTAAAACATAATGCTTTGCCTAGAAAAAGCCACATAGTTTTTGACATCGTAAGAGGTTACTCAGTATAAACCCTTAATTTTGTTATACAAAATATGTTCTAGAAAATTGATTATTAGCTTTAGTGTGTGCATTAAGTTGTATGTGAACCAGTTTATTAAAGTGTTTTCTTAAAGTGATCTACTTTGCATTTAAAAACTACTTCATAGTAGGAACCATTCTTTAAAAAATGAAAAAAAAAAGTAAAACAAAAACTACTTCATAGATTTAAAGATCCTTTTTTTCCTTTATTTCAGTATCAAAAGTATGGAATGGGAGAAAAATTCTCAAAGCCCGAAAGAAAATCTGTAAGAATAAAATTCTTGAATGATTTTGATCAGCTGTTGTGTATGCCCAACACAGCAGTTGGTTCAATCAATTTTATGTTTTGGGATGGTTTTATTAAAATGAGCTGCTGCTTTCAGTAAATCATTGAGAAAGATGCTGGCTTTATACATGTCTTTTTTGGTTGGGGGCAGGGCTTACAATTGCAGCCTTGTAAGTCAGTAAAATTGGAGACAGTTCCTGGCTGCCATGAAAGTCAGTGTGTTGTATGGGCATTTGGAAATAGAAGTAGAATGAAGATTTAGACTAAAAATGATTTTATATAAATGTACTTTTATAGCTTTCTGCAGGAAACTGCCATTTCTAGTAAAAAGTGATCATCGGCAGATAATAGGGATTTAAGTGTATCTTCAGTTTTGTGTACTGTTTCTGTTTTTATAAATGAATGAAAGTTAATTGTTTTCCAGTGTAAGAATTAAATCTTTGGAAAGCAATTTGAAAGACATAGCCATTGCATATGAGTTAAGAGGCCTCAACATTTTGTCTTAATATGCTTTATGCACTTACTACCCAAACTATTGGTCTGTGTTGGTGTTACTCGAGAGCTTCCTAGATATGCAGAATCTCAGGCCTAATCCCATACCTGCTAAATTAGAATCTGTGTTTCATCAAAATTACTAGGTAATTCATATGAGTATCAAACTTTGAGAAGCACTGCCATAATTTAGACCTCTCATTTTCTCTGTGTGTATGTGTGTTTTTTTTTTTTTTTTTTTTTTTTTTTTTTTTTTTTTTTTTTTTTTTTTTTTTTTTTGAGACGGAGTTTCACTCATGTTACCCAGGCTGGAGTGCAATGGCGCGATCTCGGCTCACCGCAACCTCCGCCTCCCGGGTTCAGGCAATTCTCCTGCCTCAGCCTCCTGAGTAGCTGGGATTACAGGCACGCACCACCATGCCCAGCTAATTTTTTGTATTTTTAGTAGAGACGGGGTTTCACCATGTTGACCAGGATGGTCTCGATCTCTTGACCTCGTGATCCACCCGCCTCGGCCTCCCAAAGTGCTGGGATTACAGGCTTATGTGTGTTTTAATTGTGGGGTGCTTATATTGGAGTTGGTCACCTGCAGTTCAAGAATTGGAAGAGGAAGTGGAAACTCACACCAGAATTTTAGTGGGCACCCGGGAGTAGACAGAGTTAATTTAGAGCTCACAGGCTTTTGGTCTTTAAGCAATTGCAGTTTGAATCAGTAGCTACTTTGTATATTACATAGAAAGCTTCATGTTACCCTGGTAATATTAATCAGTTGTTTGAGCATGGCAGTATCCTCTCTTGTTCTCAGATACTTACGATGTTTTGTGCCAGTCATAATGTAGCAACATTTCCAAAGTGTGTTCTACGGTATATTTTTTTCTAGGAGATGCTTGGAGTGTAAAGATCCTATGGTCACATAAATCCGGAAAGCACTGAATACTTTCTTTCCCATAAAAGAATTAAAAGACCCGAGAACCTGGTGTAAGTTAGTTCAATTTAGTGTTTTCCCAATTTACTTGACTATAGCATCCTCTGTTTTGTTTTGTTTTTTTAAAACAATCTTTAAATTCTTTTTTTAACGTGTGCACAAACTGACTTCTTTCCACATTTATCTATCTTAGTCAAAATAAGAGAGATGGACAACTTCTGAAATTGTCATGATGTTATGGCACATAAAACATACTTTCTGGTATTTTACCTATAAATGGTACTGGTGTAGCTCTTGTGTACTGAAGGGGCTAAACATGCAGGCATTTTTGAGAATTGGAGTAACTGAGAAGTCATAATTTAGAATAGGAATCCCCAATTCCTTGGTCATGGACTGGTATTGATCCATGGCCTGTTAGGAACCAGGCTGCACAGCAGGAGGTGAATGGTGAGCAGATGAGCATTACCACCTGAGCTTTGCCTCCTGTCAGATCAGCAAGAGCATTAGATTCTTGTAAGTGCGCAAACCCTATTGTGACCTGTGCATGCAAGGGATCCAGGTTGCTCATTCCTTATGAGAATATAATGCCTGATGATCTGAGGTGGAACAGTTTAGTCTTGAAACCATCTCCCCCCAGCTCCCTCTGATTCGTGGAGAAATTGTCTTTCATAAAACCAGTCCCTTGTGCCAAAAAGGCTGGTGACTGCTGAATTAGAAAGTGAGCATTGAACTGATGCCAGTCAGATTTGATGGATGAATGAAAGGGAGAAAACTGACTATTCCTAGTATTTGCTGGAAAGAGAAAAACCATGAACAATGGAATAAATTAAGCATTTCAGTTGAATAAATGTTTACGGAATTGCTAATAAAGAATAGGCTCTGTACTTGGCCTTGGGCAAACAGTAGTGTAAAATATACAGTCTGCCCTCTAGTTGCTTATTGGAATGAGCATCGTACATTCTGATAAATGTACAAGAGCTGGAATGCAGAACATAGGATTTTCCTTGTGGATTTATTAAAAGAAAAAAAAAAGTTGGCCAGAATACTATATCCTGGAGTGCTAGAGACAGGACATAACTGTAGTGATAGATGTCTCTGGTTAAGAGAAACAGGAAGGGACAATTATGGGGCAGAATTTCAAAAGGTAAGATTGGGAAGACCAAACAGCCTTGGAAGACTTAGAGCTTTTGTACTCAATTGCCCAGATTTGGTTACTTGAAGTGCATGACAGTCCTCCATCACATATTTGAGACTTCCTTAATTTCTGCCAAAAGAAGTTCTTGAAGGGTTATCTTTTATCTGTTCTACCTCAGCTCTGGAAACAGCCATTTCTCTGAGGAACTCTGATTATTTTTAGGGGGGAATAATATTAACGATCAGGATCTTGGCACTAGTGTGCTGATTGCTCCTGGGTCTTGGCTTTTAGGCCCTTTTAGAGGACAGAGGTAGGAAATATATAAGCTTTATGTATATACATACATCTACATTTATACATATATACACAAATGCATCTTGCAACACATACATGAACATATACATCAGCAAATTTTTTTTTATTTAGAGATACACCAGTATTTCTAAGCCATTTGCAGAGGTTTCTTTCTTGTTTGCTTTCATATTTATATGTTCCTTCTTTCACAGTGAGAACCTTGGCTTCAAACGGCATCAACACATTCACTTTTTTGTTCATTTAAATAATAGGTCTAAAACAGTTTCAAGATTGTTTAATCATATCATTATAACAACAAATATACCAAAAAAAGCTCGAAATTTGTTTGAAGTTATCCCTCCTTTCTGTACTCAGTTCTTTAGGTATGTAACCAAATACTGTTCTCATAATTACTTAGCTCATTCTCTCTTATTCCCTAAATGTGGCTATGATATTAATTTGAAATACAGTTCACTTGTTTTAGTTTTCTTTCAGCTTTTGTGCTCCCTTTTCATTACATCCCTGTTGATTTAATTTTTTGACTAGGCAGAAGATTATTTTCCAAAAAGTAAAACTGAACAAGAAAGTATACTCAGAAAATTGTCACTCCCTCCTCCGCATTCCACCCCATACTTTGTAGGAAACCAATTTTATTGTTTTCTGGGCTTTACTCATTTTTATAAAGATATGCAGAGATATGTATGTTTTCTTATTTTCCTTTTTTTTCTAAAATGTAGCATATATGTTCTTTTGCAATTCACTTTTTTCATGTATCAGTATCTCTAGGAAATTGCCTCATAACAGTTCATAGAGATTTTCCTCGCTCGTTTTTACAGGTGCTTACTACTTTGTGTGTACCATAGTTTGTTCAACCAATCTCTTATGTTTGCACATTTAAGTAGTTTCCAATATTTTACAACTACAAATCTGCTGCAATGGTATGTATTTCTCATAGTTTTACAGTTGTATATTCAGGGCAAATTCTTGCAAGTGGGATTGCTGGTGATAGGGCAAATACTAAGCCCGGTGTGGTGGTTTGCACGTGTAATCCCAGCTACTTGAGAGGATCCCTTGAGCTCAGGAGTTCAAGGCTGCAGTTAGCTATGATGGAGTCATTACTCTCCAATTTGGGTGACAGAGTGAGACTTTGTTGCTAACAAAAACAACACAAAAGAACAAAGGGGAAATACTTACCTGGTTTCATTAGCATATTACCAGGTTCCCTGCATGGAGGTTGTAACATTTTGCCTCCACCCCTGCAGTGTATAAGAGTGCTGTTTCCCTACAGCCTTCCAAACAGGGTGCATTCTGAAACTTGAATTTTTGCCAAGTGGTAAGTGAGAAATGGTATTTTGGGTACATTTAATTTGCATTCATCTTTTATGTGTGGAGTTGAATTTCTTTTCACATGTTTAAGGGCCACTTTCCATAGGATATTTGGGCTTCCCCACCTTAGTTTTAGAAGTTCTTTGTAGGGATATTAGGAATTTATCTATGATACATGTTGCAAATGTTTCCTTCCAGTTTGTTACCTGTTTTTTTGATTTTGCTTATGATGTATTTTTGTCATGCAAAAGTTTTATAGTTGTACTTTAGTCCTAGTGAGAAAGTCTTTTCTTTTATAAATTCTTAGTTTATAGGAGGAATCCCTGTCTCCTGCCTCCCCGCCAATTTTAAAAATACTAGTAGTTTTCTTACAGTTAGATCTCTGATCCATTTGCAGTTTATTTTTATGTATGGTGTGAGAAATATTGAATTTTATCTTTTTGTCTATTCATTTGTTTAAAATGACTATAACTGTGCTAATGATTTGTTATATCACCTTTACAGATATTAGATTTCTATCTGTAGTGGAATCTATTTCTGGATGTTCTGTTGCACTGTTCTGCCTCTTCATGTAGCAGTCCTATACTATTTTCATTATAGAAGCTTTATACTATGTTTTAATGCCTGTAGTATGTGTTAATGAGGTAGTTCCCTCATGTCTATTTATTTTAGTGTTTCCCAGTTTTTCTTGAACTTTTCTATTCGAACTTCAGTATCAACTTGTCTAGCTCCATCAAAAGCTTTATGATTCGTAAGTTTATGACCTATTGATGTTGAAATGTCCTAGGTAGGTAGGATATTTCAACATCAATAACCTGTCATTGGTTATTTCTTTTCAGTTGTACAGTCCTACATTTCTATGTTTTAAGAATGTTTATTTTTCTTCATGTAGGTTTTGAACATTTCTGTTTATTCCTAAGTATTTTACCTTTTAAAATTACTATTTAAAGTGGGGCTTTCTCATCCATTAGGTATTCTACTTAACTGTTATTTGTACGTAGAAGTGGGACTGATTTTTTCATGTTGATTTTGTATCCTGCTGCATTGCTGAATTCTTTTGTTTTTTGAGTTTTATTTTCAGTTTTCTAGGATTTTCCAGGTATTCCTTCAGGTCATCTGAAAATAGTTTTATTTCCTCTTTTCTAGTTCTTTTGTGTATAATTATTTTTGCTACTATTTTTTTTTTTTTTT
>NW_016107339.1:1994944-2048865 GCF_001604975.1 Cebus imitator | reverse complement strand
GAGACAGAGTTTTGATCTTGTCACCCAGGCTGGAGTACAATGGCATGATCTCTGTTCACTGCAGCTCTGCCTCCTGGGTTCAAGTGATTCTCGTGCCTCAGTCTTCCTAGTAGCTGGGATTGCAGGTGCATGCCACCATGCCTGGCCAATTTTTGTATTTTTTTAATTAGAGACTGGGTTTCACCATGTTGGCCATGCTGGTCCCAAACTCCTGACCTCAGGTGATCCACCCGACTTGGCCTCCCAAGTGCTGGGATTATAGGATTACAGGTGTGAGCCACTGCGCGGGGCCTAAACTAGTTTTATTTATTCTTTTCAATTCTTTTTTCTTTTTCTTTTTTTTTTTTTTTGAGACAGAGTCTTACTCTGTCACCCAAGGTAGACTGCAGTGGCATGATCACAGCATGCTGTAGCCTAGACCCCTTGGGTTCAAGTGATTCTCCCACCTAAGCCTCCCTAGTAGCTGGGACTGCAGGCACACACCACCACACCCAACTAATATTTGTGTTTTTTGTAGAGATGGGGTTTCCCCATGTTGCCCATGGTCTTCCAGTGTGCTAGGATTAGGGGAGAGCCACTGTGCCCTGCCTTCTTTTCAATTATTATTTCTTAATGTTTTCAATGTTTTCTTTAGTCTAATTGTGTCAACAAATATATTCAGAATAGAGTGGTATTGGGCATCCATGCCTTGTTCCTGAACTTAGTGACAATGAATAATGTTTAGTGAGAACTGTCAATGGGAGAAAAGATAGAAACTTGAGATGTTGCATTATTCTTAGTGCTTTATAGGCATTATAACAGAATCATCTATATTATTTCTCTTTCTTTTTACAGCCAAATTTTTTGAAGGCATTCTTTCTGCCTGCTAACTTTTCACCTTCATTTTCTTACCTTCCATTGTTACTCCTTAAACCATACCAGTCCACTCTGGTTTCTCAGTTGTCCGAACATGTACCAACTAAAGTTGCTATTGAGACTTCCGTGTTGCTAAATCTAATGGACCTTTTTTCCCCCCCTATTTTCATCTGACCTTTCCTCTTAATATTATTCAACATTGCAGAGCAGGCCTTCAGCTAAGTATGCATTTTCTTCTTAGCTTCTGTAACATCACATTCTTAGGTTATTTCTTCTTAGTCTTCTCCATTAGTTCTTTCTTCTCTGCTTAACTTCTAACATTTGCATATTCTAGGTCTCCTAAAATTCTGTTCTATCTTCTTTTAAACTCTATTCGTTGTAAATCTTTCTATATTACATTTATTGTAAGAGTGACATCTTTAGTCAACACTTGCTGAAATCAGGATTTATGTCTGCCTATCTGTTATCCATTTTCACTTTGAGATGTCAAGTCACTTTACAATGTAAGTTCTAATCCCTCCTGAAACACCTCCAGTTTTTAGTATCATCATGTAATCCAATGGATAAGCTAGAAATTTAAGATTCATGTTTGATTTTTCTTTTTCATTCATCATCTTTATTCACTTCATTATCAAGTTCTATTGAACTTCTCTTTCCATTCCCTCCAATTTTCTCTAGTTTTATTGATTGATTGAGACAGAGTTTTGCTCTCATTGCCCAGGCTGGAGTGCAGTGGCGCAGTCTTGGCTCACTGCAACTTCTGCCTCCTGGGTTTAAGCATTTCTCCTGTCTCAGCCTCCCAAGAATCTAGGATTACAGGCACCTGCCACCTTCCCTGGCTAATTTTTGTATTTTTAGTAGAGATGCGGTTTCATCATGTTGGCCAGGCTGGTCTCAAACTCCTAACCTCAGGTGATCCACTGCCTTGGCCTCTCAAAGTGCTGGGATTACAGGTGTGAGCCACCACACCTGGCCCAATTTTCTCTAGTTTAAAACAGAGACTTTTCTGCTAGAATAAACATCACACTTACATGTCTCTATGTGTTCTACCAATTACAGCCATCTTTACATAGAGACATACAAGTAAGATTAGAATTAACCTTAAACTATCTTGTTAAAGGCACTGATTGCAAGAATAACAAATTTGAGTGGTCACTGAGTGCTTAATAGTAAGTGAGATCAGATTTACTTTTGCAGCACTTAGTAAGACTGAAAAAGTGGGAAGAGGCTGGGTGCAGTGGCTCATGCCTGTAATCCCAGCATTTTGAGAGGCTGAGGTGAGTGTATTGCTTGAGCCCATGAATTTGAGACTAGCCTGGTCAACATGATGAAACACTGTCTCTACAAAGCATACAAAAAATTAGTCATGCATGGTAGAGTATGCCTGTAGTCCCAGCTACTTGGGAGGCTGTGGTGAGAGGATCACCTGAGCCTGGGAGGTTGAGGCTGCAATGAGCCATTATCACGTGACTAAACCTAATAAAGTGCCTGTAGATCCCCTTGGGTATCCTAAAGGGATGATCATGTCAGAAAATATGGCAACTTTTTCCCCCTTTTTGCTCATTATGTATTTTGTTTCTTTTTTTCATCTCACTGTGCTATCTTGAAGTTTTAGTATAGTTGAGTAAAAGTGATGATAATGAGCACCTGTATCTTATTCTTTTCCTTTTTTATTTTTTTGAGATGGAGTCTTGCTCTGTTGCTCAGGCTGTAGTGCAGTGGCAAGATCTTAGTTCACTGCAACCCCCACCTCCCAGGTTCAAGCGATCCTCCTGCCTCAGCCCCCCAGTAGCTGGGATTGTAGGCACTTGCCACCATGCCCAGCTAATTTTCGTATTTTTAGTAGAGACAGGGTTTTGCCATGTTGGCCAGGCTGGTCTTGAACTCCTGATTAAAGAGCAGTGCTTCTAATGTGTCACCATTGTATATTATGTTTCCTGTAGAATTTTGGAAAGATATATTTATTTCCCTTTATCACATTAAGGTGGTTTTCTTCTAGTTCTAGTAAAAAGTTTTTCTTCAATTAAAAAAGTCATGAGTGGTGTTGAATGTTGTCAGAATACTTTTTCTGAAGTATTGAAATGATGCTATAGTTTTTCTCCTAATGAGTTTCCTAAAATACAGTATTTTAATAACAGAAAATCTCTAGTAAACTTCAGAAAATAACTGCTCACCTGTTGTTCAACAAGAGAGCAGTTATTTTTCTTTTTGATTACTGTAGATCCTATTCTGGATAATGTAGGCTATAGTGTGTTTGTGTGTTTTTTGGGGGAGGGGGTTGGGGGTGCCAGAGAATTGCATCTCTTCAGAAGTCAGCAGGAATGATGCTGGATAGGGGACTAAGAGGGCCCATTATGAATTTGCAAATGTACTGAAGTTTATTTTTTTCTTTAAGCTCAACATTGGTTTCTTTCCTTCATAGTCTCTGGTAACTGAAGGTTTCAAATGCAAAAAGAAAAAGAAATTTATAGTTAGATCCAGGTGTATCAAGTTACTAGAATGAAGACAGAAAGATTTGCTAATGTGTATTCAAATTTGTGTTGAGTTGGAAGTAAAAGCTGGAGGGAGACTACAAGCCACTAGATGTCATTATGTAAAGCTTTAAAAAGGGTTTGTGTTCCAGTTTCATTCACTACTCTATATGGATATTTTTGTTAATTTTTTGCAGTGTACACTAGTTATTATTGAGAAAATATTTTAAGCTGTAGCTTGTATTGATGGATGATATTACATTCATCTAATGCTACCTTTAAATTTCTTGTACATAATGAAGGTTTAACAGTTTTTGGTAAATAGTCATCTGACTTTTTAGATCACTTTTCTTCTATGAGATATTATCTGCATATTACTTTCAAAGGAGATATTCTGGAAAATAGCTGATTTTAATCTAATAGAGCAGATAACTATATCTGGTTAGTTTAAAGGATGGCTAATTATTCTCTTTGGTAAAATTGAACTAATTGTTGTCAAGGAATTTGATTAAGCCATTTCTTACCAGTTTTTTCCTCTTTCTTGTTATGTTGCAAGGCATATCTTGAGCTGGGATTTTCTGTTTTATCTGAAGCTGTTGGTGTGCATCAAATCCTTTTTTGGGAACTGTGATATTATTTACTGTTTTTATTTTTTTCGAGATGGAATTTCACTCTTGTCTGCCCCAGGTTGGAGTGCAGTGGTATGATCTTGGCTCACCGCAACCTCCGCCTCCTAGGTTCAAGCGATTCTCCTATCCCAGCCTCTTGAGTAGCTGGGGTTACAGGCACGTGCCACCATGTCTGGCTAATTTTGTATTATTAGTGGAGATGGGGTTTCACCATGTTGCCCAGGCTAGTCTTGAACTCTTGACCTCAGGTAATCTGCCCACCTCAGCTTCCCAAAGTGCTGAGATTACAGGTGTGAGCCACCATGTCCAGCTGGTTATTTTTGTTGTTGTTGATTTTTTTCAGTATAGAAATGACCTCTTTGTCAAAGTGTGTATTTTGATCCTAACAAAACAATTTTAAAAACCTGTGAATTGAACCTTGTTAAAGGTTTAATATTTTAAAATGCTATATTCAACTTTTCTCTCCTGAAGGATATTCTCTCATATTTAATTGTATTAAGCATTTCCTATGCTGCTAATTTTTATTTGTATATTCTAAAAATTGTTATAAAAAGTCACCAGTATCATTACTACTTTTCTTTTGGATTATCATTAATTATACTATTCTTGTTTTATATATATTACAGATAGCCAAAGGTTCGAGTAAAAGAATAAAAAATACTTTCCTTTTTTTGGACAGGGTTTCACTCTGTTGCCCAGACTGGGGTGCAGTGGAATCACTGCTCACTGCAGCCTCACATTCCTGGGTTCAAGCAATCCTCCCAATCCCCCAGCGGCCTCCTGAATAGCAGGAACCACAGGTGCATGCCACCATGCGTGGCTAATTTAAAAATTTTTTTTTGTGGAGATGGTGTCATTCTTTGTTGCCCAGGCTGATCTTGAACTCCCTGGGCTCAAGCGATCCTCCCTCCTTGGCTTACCAAAGTGCCTGAGATCACAGGCATGAGCCACTGTACGCAGCCCTAAAATACTTGAGGTGAAAATATTTTTGGTAAAAATCAGACTCTTCTAAGGAGCTTCTGATTGACTTTATCAGTAGAGGGGATGTGTGGGTATTAGGGCAGTCATGAAATGAGAGACCTACTTTATTTGTGTTCTAGTCTATCACAGTTTAGGCAAGGCCAACTTGCAAGATAAATGTGCTTAGAACTAGAGAGCAAGCTTAAATGATTTACTGATTTTTTTCAGAGTATAATACAGACATCAGTAACTTGGTGAATGGGTCTTTATCTTTGTATGAAAAAGTCTGTTCATTATTATGAAAACATTTATTACGCATAGCATAAATATAATTTCTGTATTGCATTATTGGGTATTATTGAAGCCTTTATTTCCCCCTTAAACTCAGAAGTCTCACAATATTTGTCGGTCACAATGGGCATGTTAATATGTATGTGCTGATATTTACTGGCATGCTTCCTAAAAATGAAGTATACTTTCCTGATCTTTAATCATAGAAGTTGATAAAATGAAACTTAGGTGAACTTTGTTTTCCTACATGATCGAATTTTCTGATTACTAAAAAAGACTGTCCTTTTCCTCTTTTTAAATATTTGTTTCTAGTGCCCAAACTCTTCAAAACACAATTTAACGTTAGTGTGATGATTAAATTTGTACTTTAAGTTCTGAAAAATCACAGGTGCTGCTGAGCAGCATTCTAATTGCTAAAACTGCCAGGGTGAACTAGACATTTTTATTTCATGTAATTCAAAACATTGCTTATGACTGAGTTCAGCTATGACTTGAGGTCCTGACAAATTCTAGGGTTTTCTGATGTACGTGGTCCCTAGGGCATTATAAATTTGCTTGTGTTTGTTTGAATTGTGTGGTTTAATAAAAGCAGTTAATACTATGTGACTAATATTTAATCTTAGTATGCTATTTTGCTATTATTTAATCTTAGTATGCTAATTTGGTACTTGAAGACTTAGGCATTTGTCTGTATTCATTGCACATTTATACTAGTGAGGCTCAGGATGTATTTTGGCTCTGTCTGGCCAACCTGCACATTGGCCTTAAGGATATTAGCGAAGAATGCCATTAAAATATGTATGGCACAATCAAGAGTAACATTTTGAAGAGTCTAGGAATTGTCATTTAGAATGTTTAATCTTAATGCTCATCACATTGACTGAAGCACAGAACTTAGCTATCTACATTTTCAGAGAAAGCTTTCTTTTAGTGCTCAGCACAAGGGATAACGTATTTCAGAGTGAAGATAAGTGAGAGGAAATCAATGTCTAAAGCTCTATGAATCACAGATTTCAATGCTATGAGCCCATAGGTATAGGAGACATGAACTTCAGGTTTCCGAGGTATTCCATTGAGACAGATAAGGGAATCACTTTAATTTACCACATGGGTTTTGATGTACATTACTGATAGATATACTTAAAGGCATTGTCATGTTGTATAAAGGTTATGGGCTGTGGAATATCACAGACCCGAGTTTAAATACCACTTACTAACTGTATAGTATAAACAAGTTAGTTTACTTAATGCCTACATTTCTTCATTTGTATAATTGAGAATAATGTTAATAATATTGTTTCCCCCTCCCCCCAGCAAGTTATGTGGGAATTAAATGAAATGACAAGTTTCTAAAACACAAAGCAGAGTCTAGGATATCCTCCTCTACCCTCACCCCAACCCCAAGCATCATGGACTAAGGAATTAATCTCATTAGGCATTGCTCACAAGGGCAGTTATAAGTTTAAAAGTTCATTTTACATATTGGTAGTCTTTAGATGAGGGCATTTCTTAATGTTTCAATGAAAGGTAGTTGTTATTTCAATGATTCAATAGGCTACCATGTTTAAAAGCAACAATAGTTTTAGATTAGGTAGCCAATTTTCAAGGCATTTTTTCCTTCTAGCAGGTGTTTAGGAGATGGCCCAGAATTAATTCACTTGTGGGTGATCCCTTAGGGAGGACTGGGAAGGATATTCTGAGTACGATTACCAGTCTTCTTGAAATTCATACTTGTAGGAGCATGGTAGTTAACCATGAATTTACTATCACCTCTTTATTCTGTTAACTTGGATAAGAGAATTAACTGTGAAGATAAACACGAAATATTGTAAAGATTATGTTGAAAAAAGATTGACTTTGGGCAGTTTTTTTTTCCTGGTCTTTCAAATGTCCTAAGGGCTGGGTGCCTTATTTCGGCTTCTGTTCTTGGAGAGTAATAACCAGTTGTCTTAGAGCTTTTACTGAATTTCCAGTATCCAAAATAGAAAATATTAAACTTAAAAAAAGCTTGACCCCTTTTGGTTATAAAACCAAAAGTCTTGTTATAGTATATCATTTTTATGATTTCCCCCTCTTTTCATTTTACCACTTTATAGCAGTTTAACCTCATAGAACATTTTTCTTATGGAATTTTCAATATTGTTTTTAAACATTTTATTGCAGTGAGACCATAGTAATAATCTTGCATGGAATCTTTAAATATTTTAAAGGTGTTTTTGAAGAATACCTTTAAAAATTATCCTTAGTAGCAAAAAATGACATCAATAATATAAATTAATTCACGCTGATTCATTGAGCTAATAGCATTAATAAATACATGTGACCTTCATGTATATATTTTACTAGTTTGTTGGAAACCTACTAAACAAGTAATCAAAATGCAAACCTGACAATTCAGTTGGTTTATTTACACCTATAACCACTTTAACATGAGATATTATGTGAATCATAGAGATCACAACTTGGCAACTTTTAAGAGAGAGAGTATTCATTGGAGATACGTCTGGATTTGAAGTGCTGTTTAGAAGTAAGGAGACTTTCTCAGAATCTCAAATACCTGTGGAATTAGTAGTAAGATCTCTTCTCAGCTTCACTTTAGTCAGTGCATTCAAATTATTTAATGTTATAAAAGTAAGCAAAATTAGAATTGTTATCATCCACTCATTCATTTATCTTTAACATACCTTAATTAGGGGGACAAGATACTGAGGTAGGTTTGGGGACATATATAGTATGCTGCTTTTTTTCCTTAACCAACCTTTTCCCCATCCCCCTCATTGCCCTTTTATACCTTTAGAGATGGGAGAGTTCCCTTGACCCCTTCTCTGGCCTTGAGACAGGGAAGGCTTGCTCACTTGACTGCCACCACGTTCAAACCCCTTGCGGGATGGGGAGCATGCAGGTGAGCGAGTGCTTGGCGAGCACTTTTGGGTTCCAGTCCCAAGACAGGGTCTAGGGATGTGTTACAATTAATACTGTCTTTGCAGTTGCCATTTGCAGATGGCTAAGTGTTAACCAGCTCAGTAGAGAGTCAGGGTGACAGCCTTTTACACACTGCCTGCTTGTTACCCAGGTTCTTGTTTGCCATCTGGAAGAATCAGGTCACAGGAACTTGAAGGATGCTGAGGTTTTATTGAGTGATGGAGGTGGCTCTTGGTGGGATGGGGAACTGGAAAGGGGATGGAGTGGGAAGATAATCTTCCACTGGAGTTTGAGTACCCCCAGCCAAACTCCGACCATCCCCAGGTGAACTCTTGACCTTCAGATGCTTTTTTTTTTTTTTTCTGTGCTCCTCTGCTGTGCTGCTCTGCTCTTGTGTCAGTGGAGTTTGGGGTTTTTATGGGTACATGATGGGTGTGTGGTGGGCCAGGGTGGTTTTGGAAAAAGCAACATTTAGGCAGGAAAACAGGGATAACTGTTCTCATTTAGGGCCATGGCTTCCAGGCTTGAGGGTGAGGCCTTTGCTTAGGAGCATCCCTCTTCTACCCAGTACTTCCCTGCCTCCTGTCTGTATCGCTTTTATGGCACAAATAACCTTCCTAATGCCTAGATTAGAAATCTTGGAAATTTACTAAACTTACTTCTGTTATTTCTCTATGTACTACCAATTCTCTGTTCTTTTGTTTCTCAGTCCTCCATAGCCACAATTCTAATTTGGTTATTGGTACTCTACCTGACTCTTAGAGCTATCTTTCTCACTAAGTACCTGATAATTATTCAGCTATTTTGAAATCCAGTTTAGATTTCCTTTATTTATTTATGTCTGAGGGAGCTAATAGGCAGTGAGATCAATAAAGGAAGTGTGGTAGTAAAGTAAGTGATATAAAGAGATAAAGTGATGGAAAATGATAAGCCAGAAACAGAAAATATGTATCTATATTACTACTGAGTTATTTGAAGAGCTAACTTCACCTGTTTTGTCTCTGGCTTTCCATAGTGTTGCCCTCTTCTAGGAAGTAAAGCTTCCACAGAATTCCAGAATGACTTGGGACAATGACTACGTACTTTTCAAAGGTTTTCTTGCAGTACAAATAATTATGGTTTCATTTGACTTTTTCTTTTTACAGTTTGAACAAGATGGATTACAGTGTGTATTAGATAAAAGATGACAGACAATATTATAAAAAGGCAATAGATTTTAAAAACTCTGAAACAAATGTAGTAATATAAGGAGTAGTTAATGAGATGCAGAATAATATGTCTGGAACTGAGAATTTAGAATACAAAACAAAATTATGAACAGTACTTAAAGTTTCCAGCCCATTTAATGCAAAATAATTTCTTCAGAAATCTTGTTTTTATCTTAGTTACAGGAACATACTTACAAGAAGAGAATCCTTTAATATAAAATATACTTGTCTTTGTATTGTATTGTCAAGAAATCAGTTTTGAAAAATCCCATGCCTTATGCCTACCACAGGAAACAAAGACTAATTGAAGCTTAAGGGAATTTTTCATCTCTTGGAGTCAAGTTGAATCTGCAGCTTCCTTAGGGAAATCATAGTTCCTGGGATTTTCTCACTTCTCAAAAGACAGTTTGGTCTGTAAGATAGGAATAAACCTCAAGTGCCCGAAGCAGTTCTAAAGAATTGATCCAGCCTCTTTTGGTCCATTTATGTAGAGTGATGGGGAGAGGGGGCACTAACTTATTTCTTATTTTTAAGCTACATTGAACTTGGTATCTAGAGCTTGAGCCTATATGGAACTAGGATACATAGAAGAGAGGTTATCTTGTTGTCATCAGGAGTAATATTAGAAGATACAATGTTTAAATTTCAAAAATTTCTCCTTTTACATTATACATGCATTTGTTTTTGTTCTGCATGGAGCTTAGGGTAGTGCGGGATCTAATTTAGTACCAACCATAGTTAGTGAAAAATGTGAATATTTGGGACAAAAATATGTTACATATTAATATGAGATGAATCATTCTGGAAATGAAGATATGTTTTAATTATTAGAATACCTTGGAAGTATTTCATTTAACATAAAAACCAGAGGGGCAGACTTATATTATGTCATTACTTTGGGGGTATTTGACTCTCTAAAAGTTTATAAAGTTGAAGAAAATTCATGAACAGAGTGGGTAATGATAATGTAAACCAAGTTTCCCATAATTACAATTCCTTTTAAGTCAGCATAGCATAGTGTAATGGTTAAGACTGAATGCATACTGGATCAGATTGCTTTGATTTAAAATTCCAGCTTTACCATTTGTTAGTTATGAGATCTTGGGCAAGTTAGTGTTTCTGAGTTTCTCTTACCTGTTTTTCTGGGGGAGGGGAGAGAGAAGAAGGGCAGGCATTAAGTGAGATACTCCATATAAATATCAACATCATAGCACTCAATTGATGTTCTTGTTACTAAAGTCCATTTTCAAGAAACTTTTACTATCTTTGGCCCTTTATTCCCTAGCACGGTAATGCCGTAAGTTATAGGGTAAAAACAAACAAACTTAGTGGGTATCTTTGTTTTAGAAGCATACAAGGAAATACTAGGCATTAATTTAAAAACTTTAGCTGCCTGCACATAACTTCACAGATAACCTTGAAAGAATCATATTCATGTTAGAATTTCAAAATTAAAAAATAAGTCCCGTTAGCCTGGGGTGAAAGTTTAGAGTTTTAGAATTTGTTGGAACCTGTAAGTCACCAGAACATTGTTGCCGGACTTGACTTAGTATGGCAGTAGATCAGGTTAATGGGAGCTGTTGGGTCAGCTGTGTTCCATAGCTACAGTTGTGGTTCATGCAGAAGGGAAAGTGGATATCCTTTTAATTTTTTGAGTGATTGGAAGTGTCGGGAAATATGGTAGACATTTTCTGTCCTGAATACTGCTTTGATATCAGTGTATGTCAGTGCCCATTGGTGTCACCAAGCAGGGCAGTGTGTAAGCTTTTATTCTTAAAATTTTTTTCTTTGGGTAACTTATTATATTAGACCCTCTTATGTATGACTTCTGCGACAAAATTTTCCTTATGAACCATTCATCTCCCTTAAACATTTCTGTGTCTTCTAGTATGTATACCAATAAATGACTTACTGAGTAAATGAGTTATAGATGATCAGTAAATGAGTTTTTAATCAGAAAAGTAAATTCTGTATTAAAGAAAATCAAATCTGGTGAAGGCATTTTATGTATAGTTAAAACTGCTTTTATTTGATCATTCCTTTTTTTATTGAGGAGGAACATTGGTAGTGTTACTCAGAGAAATATCTGAAATTTTTATATTAAGTTGGGTTCATTTTAATTGGACCAACTGAATTAATATATATGTTCAACAAATAATTTGAAAATTATGTGGCTAAAGAATGCAAAATGGTTTTACTTGGTACACATATTTTTAGAAAGCTGGAAAAGTATTCTCTTCCACTACTATATCAGAGTGTTTGGGAAAATCTGATTGTGAGTCTCCATTTTAATAAGCTTCTCAAATGATTTTTAATATGCACCCTAAAGTTTTAGAACCACTGCTAAATTCCCTACTGATGGCTTTTAGGCTATTGGCTTCTGACTTTTGTGATAGAACCCCCTGATGGAACCCCCTTTTTTTCCATATTGGGAAAGGATGGAAGTAAACTGAATAAGTTATTTTTTTTTTTTTTTGAGACGGAGTTTCGCTCTTATTACCCAGGCTGGAGTGCAATGGCGCGATCTCGGCTCACTGCAACCTCCGCCTCCCGGGTTCAGGCAATTCTCCTGCCTCAGCCTCCTGAGTAGCTGGGATTACAGGCACGCACCACCATGCCCAGCCAATTTTTTGTAGTTTTTTAGTAGAGACGGGGTTTCACCATGTTGACCAGGATGGTCTCGATCTCTTGGCCTCGTGATCCACCCGCCTCGGCCTCCCAAAGTGCTGGGATTACAGGCTTGAGCCACCGCGCCTGGCCCGAATAAGTTATTCTTAATGACCTGCTATTCTCTGTACCATGAAATTTTCAAAGCTCAGGTCAACCTTAGGACAGTGAGATCTGTGAATAGCCTTCTGCTCTAAGTCTTTCCTCAGCTGGCACTCCTATGGTAGAGGAACATGTGATGTTAATAGTGATGTACAACTATGTATCTTATCAGAATCTTCATTTACATTATCTAAAAAGTTAATACTTATAGCAAGGTAGGAATTACTGGTGAGAAAATATTACCAGTAGGAAATACCAGCCAGGATTGTAACCAAGGTTGATTTACTTTAGAGCTCGAATCCTGACACCACACATGCTATCCTACTTTTTAGTGGAAAGGGCTTGGGCTGTAGGTTCAGGGAACCTTAAATTGGAAGTATGACTCTATCGCTTAACTTGCTTTTATTTTTTATTATTATTATTTTTATTGTACTTTGGGCTCTGGGGTATAGTGCACATCCTGCATCCTGCAGGATTGTTGCATAGGTACATACATGCCATGGTGGTTTGCTGTCTCCATCCCACCCCTACCCCGTTGCCTACTTCAGGCATTTCTCCCCATGTTATCCCTTCCCATCCTCCCCGCTCCCCCCACACCTGCTGTCCCTCCCCTCCCCTCCACTTACTTGCTTTTCTAACGACTTTACAGTTCCCTAACGTCAGTGTCCTCACCTGAAAAATGGGCTTGATAATTTTTATATTTGAAGATTGTTGTGAAGATTGATAACCTAAAGCATATTTTTAGAGTGCTTAGTATACCTCTGTCCCAGAGAAGGCATTTCAATAAATGGTGACTATTATTCAGCATTTAAGATAAGACATAAAATGCAAATAATGCCCCATGGAGTTAACCAATTTTAGGCTAAACGAGTTTGCCAGATTATAAAATATACTTTTTTGTTGTGGCATAATAGCTAGAAACTAGGAATTTATTGGATGTGTGAAGAGAGTTTCCTTTGCGAAGATAATGTATTTAGACCTCCATTTTTTTCTAATTACTCATATCCTGGCAAATTCTAAATTTATTTCTAATTCAATGTGTTCAGGTTCTCTAGAGGGACAGAACTAATAGAATAAATATATATATATATATATAAAGGAGAGTTTATTATGAACTCACATGATCATAAGGTCCCACAGTAGGCCGTCTGCAGGCTAAGGAGCAAGAAGAGCCAGTCTGAGCAAAACTAAGAACTTGGAGTCCGATGTTCAATGGCAGGAAACATCTAGCATGAGAGAAAGATGTAGGTTGGGAGGCTAGACCAGTCTCTCTTTTCACATTTTTCTGCCTGCTTACATTCTAGCCACACTGGGAGCTGATTAGATTGCACCCCGATTAGGGATAGGTCTGCCTTTCCCAGCGTACTGCCTCAATGTTAATCTACTTTGGCAACACCCTCACAGACACACCCAGGATCAATACTTTGTATCCTTCATTCCAGTGCAGTTGACACTCCATAATAACCATCACAAGTCCACCTCTTGTCAACTTGAACCCATACATATCTCCTGATAAAAAACCCATACATAATCCATGCAAAGTCTCACATAATCCTTATATAAAAACAATAATAAGGTTATAATTATGCCTAACATAATACAACTATTCTTTGTTGTATTGTGGAAATGCACCAATTACCAACCCAAATACTATTGCATATAGTTAGCAATACTTAAATGCTGATATGAAGTCAGTAAATCTTATGTCACATGATAAAGGAGAAAGGAATTAAAATGAAGATATTTTCTTAGTGTAAGTATACACATGCACAAACATGTCTTTAACAAAAGAAGGAGGAAATACCCATGACAATTCCAGTCCACATTTCTGGAGTCAGACGCGCTACCGCTGCGCCACGAGGTCCTACCAGTCCACATTTCTACAGCTGGTTACATGATGGTAGCTGGTGTTGACTTTGTGCTTGTATTGATGACTGCCTTTTACTGCTACCTATTCTATATTCCCTTTGCCTTCAGCAAGCACCTCAACCGGTTGTGGTTTTTTCCCTCGGTGGAGTGACCCAAACCTTCACTCCTGAGGGTTCTAGACCATTTGTAGTCCTGCCTTGATTGAGCTGTTTCACATTGACCTTAATCACAAGGCATGGTAATACTAAGAGACGCCCTAATGGATCTCCTGTATTCCATACTCTTCCTTACCTCCATTGTGGAGTAGTAGACTGATGTCATCATGATAGTCCAGGTCATTTACCCCAGTCAACACCATAACTCCTTTCTTAGCCTGTTGGCTTAAAGGTAGGAGGAGCCCAAGGTATCCTGGTGGCACTCTTAACTTCCAGTTTAATGGAATCATTGTTCTGTTTCCTGGTGCCAGTATTCCTCCCTCTGGAACTAAGATTTCTAGGCCAGCAGAATGTAATGTTGTGGGAACAGGAAGCAAAAATTTTGCTAGTGGATCACTAGGGGTGATGGTAAGTGGCGCCACTTTACTTCCACCCCTTGATTCCTGGATCTGTGAATCCTGGCTATGGGAGAAATAGTACCTTATGATGGATGCTGTTTCAAAGCATATATAGCATTCTGGAGAACTTTTCCCAAGCCCTGCACAGTATTGTCACCTAGTTGATGTTGTAATTATGACTTCAAAAGGCCATTCTACCATTCTATCAATCCAGCTGCTTCAGGATGATGGGGAACATGGGAAGACCAGTGAATTCCATGAACATGAGCCCACTGCCACATTTCTTTAGCTGTAAAATGAGTGCCTTGGTCAGAGGGTGCTGGGTAGAATACCATGACGGTGGATAAAGCATTTCATGAGTCCATGGGTGCTAGTCTATGCATTGCGTGCAGGATAGGCAAACCCATATCCAGAGTAAGTTTCTAGTTGAGTGAGGAGAAACCTCTGCCCTTTCCTTGAGGGAAGAGGTCCAATGTAATCAACCTCCCACCAGGTAGCTGGCTGATCACCCTGAGGAATGGTGCCATATCAAGGGCTCACTGTTGGTCTCTGCTGCTGGCAAATTGGGTTACTCAGCAGTGGCTGTAGCCAGGTCAGCCTTAGTGAGTGGAAGTCCATGTTGCTAAGCCCATGCGTAACCTCTATCCCTGCCATCATGGCCACTTTGTTCACGGACCCATTGGGCGAATGACAGGGCAGCTGGGGAAAGAGGCTGTGTCATGTCCACACAAAGGGTCATCCTAGCCACTTGATTATTAAAATCCTCCTCTGCTGAGGTCACATAGTCTTCTATTCCTCTGTCAACTGATCATAGGGAACTCCCCATGAGGTCGTCAGTGCAGGCTAGGGGAGAGAAGGCAGGGTGGCAGGAGTGGAGACCATGGGCATTTGAGCCACTTCCTCATGTAACTTATTCGTGCCTTCAGGACCTACTTGAGCCCTATCATGTATATACCACTTCCATTTGATGATGGAATGCTGCTATGCATGAACCACTTTATGGCTAGATGTGTTAGAAAGCACCCAGTTCATGATAGGCAGTTCAGGTAGCATGGTGACTTGATGATCCATAGTCATACATTCAGTTTCCACCAAAGCCTAGTAACAGGCAAGAGCTATCTCTCAAAAGGAGAGTAGTTATCTACAGAAGATGGCAGGGCCTTGCTCAAATCCTAGAGGCCTCCACTGTGATTCACCTATGGCAGCCTGCCAAAGGCTCCAAACAGCATCTCTATTTGCCACTGACACTTCAAGCACCATTTATCTGCTGGGTCATATGGCCCAAGTGGCAGACCAGATTGCACAGCAGCCTGGACCTGTTGCAGAGCATTCTCCTGCTCTAGACTCTACTCAAAACTGGCAGCCTTTTGGGTCACTTGACAAATGGGCTGGAGTAACACACTCAGATGTGGAATGTATTGCCTCTGAAATCCAGATAGGCCCACCAGGCATTGTGCCTCTTTCTTATTTGTAGGAGGTACCAAATGCAGCAACTTATCCTTCACCTTAGAAGGAATATCTACAGGCCCCACACCACTGGATCTACTGAATTTTACTGTGGTGAAAGGTCCATAAATTTTAGTAGGATTTATTTCCCATCCTGTGGCACGCAAATGTCTTACCAGTAAGTAAGTAAGTAAGTACAGTGTGTTTGTTACTTCTTGCCTACTGGATCCAGTGAGCATAATGTCAGCAATGTAATGGACCAGTATGATATCTTGTGGAAGCAAAAAGTGATCAAGATATCTCCGAATAAGATTGTGACACAAAGCTGGAGAGTTGATATACCCCTGAGTGTATCAGGACAGTAAAGGTATATTGCAGGCCTTGTCAGCTGAAGGCAAATTGCTTCTGGTGGGCCTTGCGAACAGGAATGGAAAAAAAGGCATTTGCCAAGTCAATGGCTGCATACCAGGTACCAGGACATGTGTTAATTTGCTCAAGCAATGAAACCACATCTGCTACAGCAGCTGCATTTGGAGCCACTACTTAAGTAAGCTTATGATAATCTTCCGTCATTCTCCAAGGTCCATCTGTCTTCTTCACAGGCCAAATGGGAGAGTTGAATGGGGATGTGGTGGGAATCACCACCCCTGTGTCTTTCAAGTCCTTTATGGTGGCAGTAATCTCTGCAGTCCCTCCAGGAATGTTTACTATTTTTCTAGGTAATGGCAGATCTAATGGCTTCCATTTGGCCTTTCCCACTGTAACTGCTCTCACTCTACCAGTCAGCCAGTGTACGGGTTCTGCCATGTGCTAAGTATGCCTGTGCCACTCAGGCATTCTGGCACTGGGGAAATGGCCACAGGCTGAGTCTGGGGACCCATTGGACCCACTCTAAGTTGGACCTGAGCTAAAACTCTAATAATTACCTGACCTGTTTAAGCCCCTGCTTTAACTGGAGGACCACAATGACGTTTTAGGTCCGCTGGAATCAACATCAGCTCAGAGCCAGTGTCCAGTAGTCCCCTGAAATGTCTGATCATTTCCATTTCCGCAGTGCACAGTTACCCTGGTAAAAGGCCATAGGTGTCCTTGGGGAAGGATTTGAGAAAGATTCACTGTATAAATTGTTAGTAATGGAGTGAGATCTTTTCTCAAATGGACCCAGCCTCTCTTTCGTTCATGGGTTTCTGGGTCTGTAAACTATCTCAAGCCTGGAAATTAATTGAGGGGCCATGATTCTTTGTTTTTATGATTCAAATTAGTCTTTTATCCATTTAACCTATAAGTTTTCTGCTTGTATAAACTAAGTTGGAATGCAGCAGGTTTCCTATCAAATTCAATTCTAGGAATACCATGATTAATTAGCCAGTGCCGGAGCTCTACACGAGTCAAACTATTCTGGTTGCTGCTTTGCCTTTGCTTTCCATTATAGTAGCTATGCCCACTTTGCCTTAGATGGTTATGTGCCACCACTTGGCCCCTGCCACCTTGGGATCCAACTATTCCCATTGTATTTAAATTTTGTAGTTGAGTGACTGCAGTTCCCACTGTTAGATCTGACATAGAGAGAAGAGCAATTACAGGACTCTTTAAAGATGCAGTTGCTGCCCTCATAATTCTGTTTCACAAGGCATTGGTCAAGGGTGTATCTTCTGGACCCTCCCAGTTGGGATGAGCAGACATAAAGTCACTAATCCATTCCATCATTGCAATCTCCCTAATCCTTTGGATCCTTTCCTCTACATTAAACCGAGAGAAATCGTGCATTTCCATTTGCTCATAGTGGCCTTTATTTTAATCCATATTTCAACCAACCAAGCAAATAAACCAGGAGAACCTTTTTTTTTTTTTCTTAACTCCCTGAGCTGCAACGCTAAATGCAGAGTCCCTACTTAGTGGGCCCAAATTAATAAATTCAGCCTGATCCAACTCTGTGTTCCTTCCACCATTATCCCACACCCTTAATATACATTTCCATGCCTGTTCTCCACATTTCTGTTAATATACACTAGAAAACTCAAACACATTTTTTTGAGTATAGTATACTTCATCATGGGTCATACTCAACCTCACCTCTGGGGCCTGCCGGGATTTTAGTTATAGGCCTAGAAGCAAACGGGTGTTGGGGGGTGCTGGTCTCACACCTGCTTTTGGACCTTTGCACTTGCTGTGCTCCATATGGAATACTTCCCATACCTTCCAGATCTCATTTCAAACAGTCTTTCTTAGACCTTTGCTGATCTCTGGGCTATATCATATCTACTTTTATAAAATCTTGTGGTTCCTTCTTCCTGTATTTTAAAATTGCATTTATCTTTGTTTGCAGGTAGGTATTTACATGATTATTGGATGCTGTTTGTTTCCTCAATTAAAATATAAGTTCTATGAGGGCAGAGACAATTTCAGTCCTTACAAAGGTTTAGAATGGCCCTGACAGTAGACAACAAATATTAAATGACTGAAATGCATAATGGGACAATTAAAATACAAACTGATTAATTCTAAAGTGTATTAGACTGTTTTCACACTGCTGATAAAGACATACCCAAGACTGGGCAATTTACCTAAAAAGAGGTTTATCGGACTTGCAGTTCAATGTGGCTGGGGAGGCCTTGCAATCATGGTGGAAGTTCACCTTCCATGTCTCACATGGCAGCAGATAAGAGACGAGAGCTTGTGCAGGGAGACTCTCATTTTTAAAACCATTAGATCTTGCGAGACTTACTCACTATCACAAGAACAGCATGGTAAAGACCTGCCCTCATGATTTAGTTAGCTCCCACTAGGTCCGTCCCTCATCACATGGGAATTCAAGATGAGATTTGAGTGGGGACACAGCCAAACCATATCATAAAGTGAGCTAAGTATATATGAGATCACAGTGTTGTCATGTTAAGCATTGTTATTTGGGAATACTTAAGTTATTGTAGCACTGGTCTGATAAGCCGTTGAAGCCAAGAGCTTAAGACCAGCTTAAGCAACAAAGTGAGACCCCATTTCTACAATAAATAAATAAATAAATAAAGGCATAAGTAGTATTTTGAATTACCCAATATGCTTAAAATCTTCTCAGAACTTCATTGCGTTGTACTTGAATGAACTTTACAACAAAAACTTTCCCCTTTTATTGAATCTGCACAATATTTGAAGTTTATAATTCAGAAAGGTTATCACTGGTTATATACAAATGTATGTTTACTTATATTACTTACGTTTACAATTTGTTTATTTCCTTTATGTGGAATGTGTTTATTTTAGTTGTCTAAGGCATAAAACCTTTAAATTTCTACCAACTTGTTAAAACAAGGAATAGATATTTTAGTAGGTTACTTAGCTCTTATGAAAGTTAGAAAGAAATCAAAAAGGTTTAAGTAATATAGAGATTATGCTTTTATGTTGACTTTTTATATTGGGCCTTTATTTACTACATGACTATTGTTGGCAGATTGAAGTGTATTTGTGAAAACTCCTAAGTCTTTGGTATTTCATTGAAAATTGGTTTCGCGCTGTTGTTTACTTTTTAAAATTAGTGCTCTCGATAAGATTTTGGTTTTCATCTCTCCTGAATTCTCCCTAGGAGTGCACAACTTCAAAAAAGAGGCATAGTCAGCAGAAAAAAGAGGTGGTCTGAGCATTTGTGCGTTAAATATGCATGTTAATTAGGAAAAAAATTAGAAAAATATGAAAACAGATGTTACATAAATTATTGCAGTCCCAGGGCGGCAGTAACTTATACACTGACAATAATTTTTATATGTGCATGTGTATATCTATTTCTGGATTTCTCAATATTTATGTAATTCCTAAGAGCATAACTAGAAAAAGAACTGGTATATCCTTTCAGTGAGGCTATGGTAAACATTCCTGCTGCATATGGATTTTTGAGAAAGTTTAGTTGTTTCATATAGTCTTACTGTAGAGATGGTTTTTTGTGTTTCCTAATTCTGCCCATAGCGTTCTTTTTTTGATTCCTTTCTTGGTTTCTCTGATGGTATGTCAATTTATTCTTTGATTGGCTATATCCTGTCACAACAGGAAGGTTAATTAAGGATCTTGGTAGAGTAAGAAATTGAAAATTGGCCTAAAATAAAAAATTGGTCTAAATTATGTATTTAGAAATAAAACACATTATAACTATTAATTATAGTGTTACTTTTTCTTCGTGTTACTGTCATACATTCTGAAGAAATGGCCATCGTTCTCTGAACAGTAGTGACATACTACTATGACAATACATATTGGTACAGATTTCATCAAATACACATATGTTGGAGTAGTTGAAAGCTATTTGAGTATGTTTTATTCTAAACAGCCATCCAAAGAATAAAAATGGTCTACATTTTTACAAAATTAAGATGAGAAATAGTCATGCTTTGTTTTAGTGTTTTAGCAATTTTTAGTTGAGCCATACATGAAAAAGCATGAATGTAGTGCTGTGCAAGGAGCAGCTGATGATATTTAGATATTTTCCATTTGTGTAATATAATTTAGAAAAGTATTGTTTGTTACTTTTCAAATTAGATTGGAAATTAAAATAAGAAAATGCAACATCACAATGTAATGCATAATTCTCTTTACCAAGCAGACAAACAAAATATGAATTGTATTCAATAAAATGGGCATATCTAAAAGGGCAAAAAACTGTTTCTGGAAATCCTGTTTTCAGAAGTGTGCTTTTGTTATTTGATTTTAGTAGAATGTCATACTAAAATGTGTTTGAAATAATTAATTCCTACTGAATCTCAATAAGTTTCAGTTAGAATCTGTCATCTTGTTTTTCAGTTACATGTTATTGATTTATGTTTTACATTATATTAGTGAAGTGCTGCTATCTTTTTTTTGCATGCACTAAGCCACCAGTAAGCTCTTAACAGGTTGGTGAACCTTAAGAACTACTAGAGAATAAAATCTAGAGGAAGTTTAGTAATTTTTGTTCTTAAGAGGTTTTTTACTTAAATTGGATAGCTTAGTGAAGAAATTTAGTTATTCTTACAGATTTTATGTAAATATATCTATGTCTATGATTATTTATGGAGGTGTATTAGTAAAGATGATAAAAGTTTTTTTATCTAGAAAAAGGCTGTGAAAATTAATTTTAGCACCTAAATAATATTCACGTGTCATCACTGATGCATCTGTATTCTAATTTTATATTTTATTAATGCTTTGGAATCCATTTTCAATGAAATTTTTTTCACATTTGTTTTCAAATGTCAAATTTCCATTTTTTATATTATGTGATTTTAAAATGTGATACCATTTTACTATGTGTTAGAATAGTAGGTTCCTTATTTCAACACTTTTATGTCATTTCAGTGCAAAGTTAAATGAAGTAAGAGGTGATTGTTTTATAGTGAAGTCTGTTGTTTTTGTATTATATCTGTAAAATGCCATATATTTTTGGTATTAGAAAAGCTTCCATTTCTTCCAGGAGTTAAAATAGGCGAAGGAAAGAGTGATTAATGAGTAGTTTAACATTTGTCCTCTGAGAATTTAAATATTTTGATAGGAATTTTTTTTAGACTGCCTTTTGAATTGTTTGATATTAATTAGGGTTCCTCCTGGGATAAGAGCATTTGAAGCTATTTTATTTATTTGTTTTTCTAGGGAGATGCTGTTTTTCCAGCAGCTAAGTTGAGGAAGAACGTAGCTCGTCTCTGTTTCTTGATTCCTCTTCAATTTCTGTTTGCTAACCAAGACTTGTGTTTGGAGAACTCTATTGTACTGAGCCTAAGTCATTTTCGATCTATAACAAGAACATGCATTTTCACATGTCAACCAGATTTGTGGACCAGTAAAGTTCTCCCAAAAGGTAAGCATATATATATTAAAAATATACGTTTTAAAATAGAATACTCTCAGTACCCTTACCACAGTAATGTGTTCCATAGATATTTGTGCAAAAAAAGAAAAAAAAAAAAAGTGTGTGTGTGTACTTCTGCCAAATTTAGATTGAAGACTTCTTCAGGGAATAGTGTTGCCCCTGCAACACAGTTACTCAGTTTCCTGATCTGTTTCTGTCTTACCTCCTACTTTCAGTCACCAGTTTCCTTTCTTTTCCCTTTGCTCATTGTTTTTCTTCTCAGTTGGCTGAATCTTCCAGGTGTCTTTTAAAAATGTTTTTCCACCAGCAGACTTCAGCACTTTCCTTAGGGAACACTTTTTGTATCCACAGGCCTTTTATTTTCTATTCTCCGCCCCACAATATTTTTTAAAGGAGTAGGAAATTAGAATGTTTGAACTTAGAGTTGAAGGTATATCAGATAACATTCACAATTGTTTTCCCCATTATAACCCATAGAAAGGAATAAAATGTGTATTTATGAGCCGAGTCCTATAGGTATAAATGAAACTGAAACAAAAGTTTAATTTTTACCCCAACTACCTGGGATGTGTTGTATGCTGTATTATATTATATCCTTTGTATATTTTATTTAATGCTTCCTGGTATGTGTCACTTATGCAATTTCAGAAACCTAGCTTTAGATCACTTGAATGTTTGTTCATCACTGATTTGTTGAGAGAGTTAAAATAAATGAGATAATTTCTTTTCTGCATCAATAAAGCTGCCTTTTCCCTTGTCTCTTCTGTGCTTCTCATCTCTTTCCCCATTCAATATAAGCGATCAAATGACCTAAGAACTGGGTTACTGCTCGGAAACTCCGCAGTCCTTACTGGGTTTTTTTTATAGTAAGAAGTACACAAGTATTGAGATCTCAGAATTTTAAAGAAGAATAAATCTTTGATATAATCATATCTTTATAGTAAAATGTATATTTCTTTATTCTCTTCTTGTTTGTTTTGTCTGTCTAAATTGTATGTGCATCCTGATGTCCTTAAATGATTCTTGGTCTGAAACATGTTTAACTTTTTACATCCTGAGTATCAAGTTAGAATAACCCAGATCCTTTCCCAAAGTGGTTTCTTCTAGTACCCATTCCCATTTTATTTAACACTTGTCTCCTTTTAATAAATTGTAGGCATTGTGATTTATTTTTTGTTAGAAAGTTTGGTAAATATAGAAAAGCATAAAGCATATAAAAATTACCACTAATCCAGGCTGGGCATCGTGGCCCACACCTCTAATCCTCGCACTTTGGGAAGCCAAGGTGAATGGACTGCTTGAGCTCATGAGTTGGAGACCAACTTGGGCAACATAGCAAATCGCCACATCTGTCTAAAAAATAAATGTTAACTTAAAAAAATTAAAAGAAAATTATTTTGAATCCTATCATACAGAGATGAACTGATATACCATTTAAAAAATCTATTATATTTAGCTTTACTTGAATTTAATAGAGGAAAAAAACCACCTGAAATGAAACTTAAAGAATTGCTAAACCTCAGATAAGCTCCCCACCTCCAAACCATAAATACTAGCTCTGAGAGCCTTCCAAAGTTAGGTTGACATTATGAACGTCTTTGAAAATCTTTACTCTGGAAATAAGAAAATAGAAAGAGTGAACTGAAAGGAGAATGTCTTTTATTTTAAGGTAATCTATTGAGGTGAAATTAATATAACAAAATTCACCATTTTGAAGTGAACAATTCCATAGCATTCAGTATGTTGACAGTGTTCTGCAACCTTCCATCTCTATCGAGTTTGGAACATTTCCATCATGCCATAGTAAAGTATTACCTGTTAAACAGTTTGTCTTCATTCTGCCTTAGCCCTAGGCTCTGACAGCCTTCAATCTGTATATCATCTCTATAGATTTATGTGTTCTGTATATTTAATATGAACATAACCATATAAGACATGATGTTTTGTGGGTGGTTTCTTTCATTTAACATAATATTTCCAATTTTCACATTGTAGTACTTGTTACTTCATTACTTTTCTTGGCTGAATGCTATTCCATTTGTTTATCCATTTATTCGTACATATACATTTGGTTTGCTTCCACTTTTTGGTTACTCTAAATAGTGCTGCTATAAACGTGTTCAAGTACCTATTCTCTGTTCATATGAGTATGTACCTAGGAGTGGAATTGCTAGGTCATATTGTAATTCCATATTTAACTTTTTGAGGAACCACCAAACTGTTTCCCATGGCAGTTGCATCATTTTACATTCTTGTCAGCAATGTATCAGGGTCCTACTTTCTTTGAGATAGAGTATTGCTCTGTTGCTCAGGCTGGAATGCAGTGGCACGATCTCAGCTCACTGCAACCTTTGTCTCCCAGGTTCAAGCGATTCTCCTTCCTCAGCCTCCCGAGTAGCTGGGACTACAGGTGCATGCCACCAAGCCTGGCTAATTTTTTGTATTTTTAGTACAGATGGTTTTTTCCATGTTGCTAAGACTGGCCTCAAACTCCTGAGCTCAGGCATTCCTCCTTTCCTCCTCCCTCAGCTTCCCGAAGTGCTAGGATTACAGGTGTGAGTCATTGTACTTGGCCAGGTTCCACTTTCTCTGCGTTTTGCTAACGCTTATTATTTTCAATATTTTTGATTATCAGGATATCTTATGATTACTGATAAATGACTTTTAACAAAGTAGAGAAATAATATATTTCTTCTATATTTAATTAATTTCTTTCGGTATGGTTTTTTTTTTTTTTTTTTTTTTGAGATTGGGTCTCAGTCTGTCTCCCAGGCCAGAGTGCAGTGGTATGATCTCAGCCCACTGCAACCTCTGCCTCCTAGGCACAAGCAATCCTCTCACCTCAGCCTCCCAAATAGCTGAGACCACAGCATAAGCCACCATACCTAGCTACTTTTTGTATTTTTTGTAGAGATGGGGTTTTGCCATGCTGCTCAGGCTGGTCTTGAACTCCTGAGCTCAAGTGATCCACCTGCCTTGGCCTCTCAAAGTGCTGGATTATAGGCATGAGCCACCATGCCTGGTCCATATTTTATTTCTTATTTAGCAATTACATTTATCATATAGGGATTATGCATCATTTCAGAATATCACTTGGTTCTGTTTTCTCTCCGGAATTACCTGACCAGTAGACATATTTTTCCCACAATAAAAGTTTCTTTCTTCATTTGCTCAAAATCATGTATTTTCTTTCACATATTTATCATTTTTTTGGCATATGTGTAATTTTTTTAATCAGAGTTTTAAATTGCCATTCTTTTTGTTTACTGCTCACGAGAGATTTATGCCTGTATTTTTTTTTTTTTTTTGACAGTGCACCATAGTTGTACTTTTGGGCTCTTAAATCATAAAGTAACATTTTCGTAAAGTTATTTACACTCTTTTTGAAGAAATTTCTCAACCTTAACCTTCTATTTAAATTAAACCAGAACTTCCTTGGCCTTTCGCTGGCATGTCTTTCTGAGATTTCTTTTCGCTATACTACTGAGTTAGTTGTACTGCTTTTTGTATCCCATTTTTGTCGTCATCCATAGATTCCTTTAATTACAACTTCAGAAAAGCTAAATGGAAGATGAATTTTCTGAGTTGTGCATATTAGAAAAATTTTTAATTTTATTTTAACAGTTGATTGATAATTTAGCTGGGTATATGTTTCTAGTTTAAAATGATTTTCCTCTGAACTTTGAAAGCTTTGCTTTAATTTTTTTCTACTATCCGTCATTCTTCCTGAGAGATTTGAAGCTGGTCTTACTCATTGAGGACTGTTTTAGGAGTTATCACACTGAAAACAAAATGGATAAAAATCCTTAACTTGATTAAGCTTACATCCAGGGTAGAGAAGTTGATAACCAGCAGGATAAATAAATAAAATATGTAGCACCTTAGATAGTGACTCTGTGAAGGAAAATAAAGCAGCTGGTTAGAGAGAGAGAGTTTGGAGTATAGGGAGAAGAGTGGAAGTTTTAAATAGGGTGGTCAAGGAAAGCCTCACCGATAAGGTAGCATGTGAGTAAAGACCTCAAGGAGGTGAGAGAGTGAGCTGAAGGATCATCAAGCGCAAAGGTCCTGAGGCAGGAATATTAATGATGCATTCACAGAACAGCCTCAAGGTCAGTGTGGCTGCAGCAAAGTGAGTAGAGAGCAGTGGGGAGTAAATAGAGTGTAACTGGGAATCTAGGTCTTTTAAGAACTTAGATTTCATTTTGAATGAGATAGGGAGCCATTAGTGAGTGTCATCATCTGCTTTGTAGTTTAAAAGAAATACTGGCTGCCAGTTTGAGAATAGATTTTCAGGGAGCAAGGACAGAAGCAGAGAGACCATGTAGAAGATTCAAGGTGATAATTTTGGTTTGAATAACAGTATATGCTATTGCATTGGATTTGAGTTATGCAAGAAAGAGATGAGTTAAGAATGACTCCAAGAGTGCTTGGCCTGAATAACAGAAAATATAGAGAGCTTCATTTAATAAAGGAGGGGAAGATTATATGATAAAAGGAGTACATTTGGGGGAGAGGATCAGGAGTTTCATTCTGAATATGTTAAGTTGAGACGTCTGTCGGGTAGAAAGCTCAAGGAAGCAGTTAGGCACATTGGTCCAGAGTTCAGGAAAAGAGGTCTGAGATGAAGGAAGAACTGTGGAAGTTGTTAATTGTAGATGGTATTTAAAGGTATGTATTAGTCCATTTTCATACTCTGTGAAGAAATATTTGAGACTGGGTAATTTATAAAGAAAAAGTGGTTTAATGGACTTAGTTCTTCATGGCTAGGGAGGTCTCACCGTCATGGCAGAAAGTGAAGGAGGAGCCTGTCTTACATTACGCAGGCAAGAGAGCATGTGCAGGGGAATTGTCCTTTATGAAACTGTGAGATCTCATGAGACTTACCATCACAAGAACAGCATGGGAACAACCCTCCCGCATGATTTGATTACCTCCCACCAGGTCCCTCCCATGACACATGGGGATTATGGGAGCTACAATTCAGGATGAGATTTGGGTGGGGAGACAACCAAACCATATCA
Source organism: Cebus imitator (assembly GCF_001604975.1). Classification (NCBI taxonomy): domain Eukaryota; kingdom Metazoa; phylum Chordata; class Mammalia; order Primates; family Cebidae; genus Cebus; species Cebus imitator. Next base: position 2,022,047 of record NW_016107339.1, on the reverse strand, counting down.
AGATGTAACATTGATGCTGTACAGTAGATAAAGATAGAGAAGATTTAAAATTTTAGCCTTGGGGCATCTTTAGTAAAGGGGTTAGGAGAAGAGGAAGAATTAGTAGAGGTGGTTAGAGAAGAAAACTCAGTGAGGTTAAGAGAAAAAGCCATTTGTCTTTCAGAATATCTGAAAGTGACGTAAATGTTTGAAGGAAGGAAGAGTACTCATCTGTGAAAATCTTATTTATAGGTGAAGTTAAAGATGGACTAGGTTCAAGGGAGAGTGGGAGGAGAAACACATGTGGCAGCTTAAAGGGGAAGTTGGAGTGAAGAAAGGATTTTTTTTTAAATGGGAGAGAAACAGCATACTAATGGGAGTGTTCCAATAGAGAGGAATAAACTGATGATGCAAGAAAGAGTGGAAAATTGTTAAAGCAGTGTGTATAAGTAGATCACCTTAAGTAGCAGCATGGATGGTTTATTCTTAGTAAGAAGGAAGGCAGAGGTTATGGCACAGATCCATTGTTAAAAAGCCTTCGGTTGAGCTTTGCGCTGTCTCCCGGATGTGTTATGTACAAGCAGCATCATGATTACTTGCTTCCCACTTCTTTAGGCTTGTCCTGTAATTCTCCTTTATGGTTTTTTCTTTAACAGGTTATGTAATGTATGTAAATGTATAGTGGTTCCTAGTTTAGGAATTCTGTGGTTAAAAAATTCTGTTAATAGAATTAAGACTTACAATAGGCATTTGTGAATTATACACCTCTTGATGTTTTTAAAAAGTTTCAAGTTTGTAAATATTTCTGTAAAATGCTCTAGAGAACCATCAAATACTCTAAGAGCAGAAACAGGGCCATCAAAATTCTTTCTTATACCAGGTTGGGAAGTTGATGCTTCAAATTCGCTTACCAGAAAATGATAAAGTACTTCATGTCGTGGATTGCTTGAACAAGGGTAAAATTGTAATTGTAAAAAAATCTATGGATGCCAAGTGTCTATTGTTCTTTATGATTCATATTTCTCCTAGTCACCTCAGCCCTTAAGTACACTTGATAAATATGGGATACAATAATGGCATTAGAATTCTTGCATTTTCCTGTTGGTATAATGTGATCTCTGCTATTTCTCTGGTGTGCTTCTGAGTTGTAATAGTGTTGCCCTTCTTACCCATTCTTGCTCAAGTTCCCAGCTCTCTGTAGTGATACAGTAGTTCCCTCTTATCTGTGGTTTTGCTTTCTGGGTTTACTTTCCGCAGTTTCACTTATCCGCAGTGATAAGTTTGACTTATCCGTAGCCACTAATTATGCGGTCAACCACTGTCTGAAAATAGGTGAGTATAAAATAAGATATTTAGTGGGGGGAGGACTGCATTTACATCATTTTTATTATGCTGTTTTATAATAATAATTGTTCTGTTATATTATTGGTTATTATTTATCTCTTATCTGTTACAGTGCCTAATTTATAAATTCAGTTTTATCATTTGTATGCATGTACAGGAAAAAACAGGTTTCAGGCATCCACTGGGGGTCTTGGAATCCCTCATGGATAAGGGGGACCCTGGCTGTAGATAATGCTCATGGTATCCAGTGACATGATTCAAGTTGTATGTTCACTGTGCCCTAATACTGTAGTGTTTAAGAATGATAATAGGTGGTATAGGAGCAGTTACAAGGGCAAAAAGAAAAGCAGCCTTGTAATTACTATTCCCTGTAGTGCCTCTAGTGATTTACTTCTTGGGTTTAACTAACTAATTTCAATTTTTTACAACTCCCCACTTTTCCCTAAAACCTGGCAAAATTTCCTTGCTTGCTAAGCTGGAAAATCTTTTGAGTAATACTTCCTATACATCTGTACATTTGCTTGTCCACTTAAGACATGTTTACTAACAGTCAGTATACTTGGCCAGTTTACTTTGCATTCTGTCTTTGGAAGCACCTGCTGTTATGAAGTAATAATTAGAAATAGGATGTCTTAGGCCTCTTATAACCTTATTTTAATTCCCTCTAAATTTAGGTTCTAGCTTATTGCTTTCCCATTTTAGCAAGCATAAAGTTCTTTCTCCAAAAGGAAAAGAGAAAGAACTTTATTCTTGCTAAAATGGGAATGCAATAAGCTAGAACCTAATTATTTAACATCTTATAATTTATCTTCCTCACTTGGCTTCACATATACATTTCTCCAGTGAGTTACCATTTTAACATCTAGAGCCTGGTTTTTGTGGTTAGGTTACTGACCTATAAACCATTTGCAATGAGTTTTCCTTTGTGAACACACACTTGTTTGCAAAAATACCAGCTATCTTCTGATATGTGCATATTCAGGCTGCTATTTATGTTCATCATTGGACCTCCAAACCCATCATAACAGTTTTCTAAGTTAAACAAAATAAACCATTATTTTTATGGATTTTTTTCTATTAGTGATGTATTTTGAGTAACACATATAAAGTTGATTCTTCTTAAGTATTTTTCATTGAACTGAAAATTTTTAAGTGGAGAAGATATTTGGGAATATAGAGAAAAGGTGAAAAGATAATTGTTTAAAGAGTCCCTGCAATGTTGGCAGCTCTGAGAGTAAAATCAATCTGAATTCATCTTTTCAGTTATTAACCATTTACTTATGGCAGGTATTCAGCTAACTGGATAATTACTTTTAAAATAATTTATCCTTTATAAGAAGTTTTGCTTTTTAAATTGGATGATGTGAGGAAAATTCTTCTTCTCCTTTTTTTTTTTTTTTTGGCCAAATTGATTGTGAATGTTTTTAGGTTTTCACATATAGTGACTATCACTTTTGTGATAGACAGCCAACCCTAGATAAAAGCGAAATGTGGAAAATACAAAATCTGTTTCACCTTCTCTTTCTCTTACTCACTTTTACAAGGGCTTAATGAACAGTGAAATTGACCAACAGTTTCACCTCCTTTTCCTTGCAGTTCTGGAAGTCTGTTGTGGCACTTAGTACACCCGAAAGAAGTAGCAGGAAGGTTGATAGACTGAAAAGGAGAAGTTATATGAACGTATAATCAGACATTTAGAAAACCCATAGTAGTTGAAAGATGGCTGTATTTCTGATTTCCATTCACCTGTGCAAACCACATTTGTTAGATATTTCTATTTTTCATAGATATTTGAAGATTTTACTTCAGATTATTCCCACTTAAGGAGTATTTGTGTTTGTACTAGTTTGTGGTGTGAACAGCTGACCCATTTAAAGGAAATTAAAAAATTTTTAACTTGTAATGATTTGACAGTTATTCCATTAACATTACACTCATTAATGAGACAGAATAAGATTTCAATTCTTAAAAATATGTGCCCCACATTTTATAAGTGGTATGAACAATACTTTGCCTTAACTTAAAGAGTTACTTACTTTATTCAGTGTACTGGTAAACATTGGCTGAAGTTTTTTGAAAGCCCAAATTATTTGGAATATATTTGAAACCTCTGCTCTTAGGTACATCTGGGTTTTTGCATTATTTAGGCTTAGAAGTTTGGAGTTTGCAATTTCTGTCTTCTAATGACTTAATATATTTATATTTGTATTATTGGAAGCAAATAGTTTTACCCACGTAATTGCCATTCAGCTCTAGCAATGTGGTATGAAATTTATTAAAATAAGTCGTTATTTCCTATGTGAGATAGCCATTTAAAATGTTCTTTACCTGATGAGCATGTATTTTAATTCTCACAGTAGAATGGAGGAATTGAAGTATTTCTATAGCTAGGGGGAGTGTCAGCTCAAGTTCAATAGTATGATGTTTGACATTAGGCCAAGGATGTTTTCTAAGTTTTCAAAAATGTTTATTGTTACTTTTATAAAATACATGTGTTTTTATTATATCTTATGTGTTAATCTAATTTGCTGTTGAAGTCAGTGATTAAGGGGAATTGTGTACCAGTAGGGTTCTAAAACCTTGATATTATTTTAATCTGATAACAAATGGGTTTAAGTTCATGTTCTTTCAGTTGTTGGCGACAAATCTAAACCTGTATTTTTTGGATTTATGAGGATAAGTCCTGCTTTGGCAATCTTGTAGATCCCCAAGAGAATAGTTAAACAGTGATTAATCATTGTTTCTTCACTGAGTGTGCAGAAAAGAATGGAAAAGCTGCATTTCACACTTCTGAAGCAATTAATCCCCATGATCTTAGCCAGGTTTGTCTTGTAGATAAGTCGGGATACAAAACGGTACCTAATTTATCAATGTATGCATGCCATAAAGTATAAAACACACAATTTATTTCGTATCATTTATAGTCAAATGTAAAAAAAGAGTGACTTTGCCATATCCAAGAGTGTTTCCTACATTACCTTCATATAAACTAAGTACCAGAGATTACAATGGGATTCCTGTTTATTGTGCACATCTGGTGCAGTCACTATGCATTTTCTCATTCACTTGCTGGCATTTTTAGTGATTGTGGCATAAATCACCTTGCTAATCAGAAACATAAGTGACGGGAAGTCATCTCCTTTTTTTGAACAATGGGAAAAAACATATGGCTTCTAAGACAGTACTTGGCTGTTATACTATTTATGTGGCATTATATTCTGTATTTAGAATTTCATATTAATTGCAGTAGTTTGGTTGAAGGCATTGAACATTCAGGGTTTGTGGTCATAGTATTTGTTTTCTACCTCTTTCATAATAAATAAGCAGAAAAGGTATTTAGAAACTTTAAAAAATTTAATTGTCAAAGGGTAGTGAATATAACAACTTTTTAATCCTTGGCTTTGTGATACTTACCCACCTGTTCCTACCACTTTCATTTTTCTTATTATTGAAAGACAAGCAAAGATTCCTTTTAAATATGTGCATTTCAAATGAAAATTAGTTCAGAGAAGTTTTTAAAAATTTCTAAATACAGAGGTGGGAAGAGTTTTTGAGATGAAGATGAATTAAAGACAGTATATATTTAAAAATGCTTCTGTGTGTGTGTTTACTTAGATGCACTGATACAGTAATTCCAAGTTAAAAGTTAGTTTTCAATTATATCTATTTCAAAACACTGCACTGATCAGAGTAAATGTTACTGTCATTAAAGTACTAAAATGTAAATTGATAGTAGTTTGCTTTTGCATTTTTGGTGAATTGCTGTTTATTAGTTGGAATCGCTTTTTGCAGACACTACCGCTTAAAGTAAAAGATGAAAGTAAAACTTTGTAAAACTCGAGAAATTTTTATACGCAGACTTTAAAGACTGCCTTCAATATCTGTGATAGAGGGCTTGCTGTAGCTATGATTCGCCGCCCCTCCCTTCAAAGGGTTGTAAATATAATAGCCTTTTATTCTTGATTTTATAATACTTACCTATCTATTCCTTACCAATTTTGTTTTTCTTATTATTGGGTGGCAAGAAAAGATTCCTTTTAAATGTGTAAATTTCAAATGAAAATTAATTTGTTCAGAGAAATTTGTGTCTTTTACAGCTTTTTCCTATATTACATGTGAATATAAATTCGGCAAATTTTTAATAAATATATCAGCACTTATTTATTAAAATTTGTGTTACTTATTTTGAAGTGTTCCCCTTGGGAAGATGTACACATAATCCATCAATCAAAGTACTTTTGGAATGCCTGTTTTTGAAACTTCTATAGTGGAATTGATGTCTAACTGCTCAAAATACATATTTTGAAGGGAGATAAGATTCATTTTGTGTATATATGTTCTAGTATTTTTCTTAAAAAAATCAATCAATCATTCATAATAGCTTGTCTTACACCTTGTGTATACCTTGTAGATAATTGGGCACTATGAATAGAAATACAGTTTTGAAAAACTGCCTGGATTTTAAATAAATGGCCATATTTATCCATTTTGTTTTAGAAATCTTCAGTGATATTGTCTCAAGGACCACCTGCAGCAGGAGTCCACAAATTGAATAAATGCAACATAAGGAGAGGATTTTTTTTTTTCTGTTGTTGCTTGTTTCAAAAATGCAACCATCCAGATTCTCTATTAAGGTATATTGTGCTATTTTAAATATTATAGTTATAACTGAATTAAGACCTTCTTTCTAAATTAAAATTATCCAGTGCTTAGAATTGACTGAAATCTATAATTTACTGCCTCACTTCTTGGCCGTTCTTACTTTCTTCATGCTCTTAAAATCTCCATCACCTCTCACCCCTCATTATTTTTTTAAGCTTGAGGTGAATTTCTTGTAGAGATCAATTTAAAAGCAATACAATTTTAAACACATGTGTATGTATTTCCTTTTTCTTCAGCAAAATGTAAAATTTCTAGGAGGACTGGATGTTAAAACCCAAGAATAGTCAATTTAAGGGATGGCTATGAGTATCAAAATAAATGAGGAAAAATAAAGAGTTCTATTCTTAGTAACTGAACATTTTGGAATTTGTCAGTAATGGAACTTTGAGGAAAAATTTCTTGCATAAAGCACTTGATGGGAAAAATACATTAACCTAAAATATTTACATATTCATTATGTTTACAAAGCCAGGAATTTAATTTCTAAATGTTTATCAGTTTTTGAATGAAATTGAACTACCAGTCATGTTGATATTCACTGTACATTTGGTTTAAATGTTGCTTATATTTTTGGAGAATTTGCATTATTTTGTTTTGGTTCATTCTCTGTCTCATTTACATTCATAGTTTGTTGGTGTATATTACCCTCTAAAGTAAATTCTGAACTGAGTACAGAACTTGCAAGAAAAGTTAATGTCCTTTTCTTATATTCTCATGGCCTAAAGAACAAATCCTCCCTATCATAGGGATAACCCTACTGATAGTTCCCAGCCAGACAGGTTATTTCCTGCTGCTCGTCTTTCCAGCATCCCTTTCCTTCCTTGTGTTTGTCTGGAAGTGGCTTTTGGAATGCCACAGAGGTGATATCCCTACCAGTGGTGAGGCTAGAGTGCCTTCTGAAACCCTGCGGGGTAGGTGGTATGACACTGTTGGCCTAATCAAACCAAAATTCAGGTGAAAATGTTATTTGTAAATTTTTTCCAAGAAAGGGAGGCTTGAATTTGTAAATGGAAAAGCTTCTTTGAGTAGCATATGTAATTCAGAATTTTTATTATTTATTTATTTATTCATTCTTTTGAGGCAACGTTTCACTCTGTCACCCTGACTGGAGTGCATGTTGTGATTAAGGCTCACTGCAGCATCAACCTCCAGGACTCAAACAATCCTCTCACCTCAGCCTCCACTACAGGTGCATTCCACCATGCCTATCTAATAAAAAAAAATTTGTAGAGCTGGGGGTCTTAGAATATTGCCTCGGCTGGTCTCAAATCTACTGGACTCAAGCAATCCCCTGCCTTGGCCTCCTGAAGTGTTGAGATTACAGGCTTGAGCCATTGCACCTGGGATGTTGGAAGTTTTTAATGGAGTATATTAAGTATGAGAAATATGGAACAAGAAAGGGTGTTTGTGTTTAAATATTTCTGTCTTTTGTTATAATGTTTGAGGCTCTTTCTGGCTAGCATGTTTCCAGTGTGGTCTTCACTTGTTGTTCCTGTAGCAATTCAGGCTTCTCTGGGACTATGGAGGTCAACAGTATATTGAGGAACTGCAAGTAGTTTGGGTTTGCAAATTGAGTAAGAATGAGACCTGAGACTATAGATACAATGTCTAGATTTTTGAAGAGTCTTGTGGGTTATACCAAAAATTTGGGCTTTTTTTTTCCCCCCAGAGGAGGAACAAAGAATGAAGAGTAGAAATAGTCTCAAATTGCAGTGCTAGTCATTGTGATCTACCGCAGAAATTTAAGCCAAGGAGAGGTGGGATCAGATTTGAATGTTAGAGCATTTAAGTGAAATTTAGCAATTAAGTTGAGAGGCAAAATTCAAGAGCTCAGATACTTATAAGGAGACTTTATACTAAATTAAGTCAGGGTTACAGGTAAGGGAGAAGAAAGGACTAAATTGACCAGATTTAGTGGTTGATTGCATCTGAGAAGACCAGAAAGGAAATACTGGCATTTGACCTGTGGGAGTGGTTGGTTGATGATGCCATCCCTGCAAGAGAATACAAGAGGAACAGTTTGAAAGAGGATGACTTCTGTTTGGACATCTTACTGATTAAAGATAGGAGATGGTTGAATGTATGGATTTCTCAAGGCCAGAAGATAAGTTACTGTAAGAGATATGTACTTGGAATCACTAACATAAATGTTGGTATGAACTTATTTAAAAATTATTTGCTAAGCATTTTCCAAGCATGGTGTTTGGCACTGAGAGAACAAAGATGAGTAAGTGTATTTGATGGATATCTAAGGTTGCCCAGGGATGATAGGTAGAGATAAGGAGAAGTACTTGGATAAGTTGACTACTGTCAAGCCAAGTGATGGGAAAAGAGAAAGTTGTCAAAGAGATGAAGGAAGGAAACAGTGAATAATGGTTGGCCTGAATGCAGAGCCGGAGACAACAACATGACAGTGTGATAAATAGAGGGGTCAGAAGTGAAGTGTCAAAAGTGCTTGTCGAATTTGACATCTCTATCTAATGTGCCTTGGAAAGCAATTGGAGTGGTTTGAAGGAAACATCAGCCCATAAGGTAGTTGATATATAAATGGGACATGAAGCATTATGGACTAGCGGTGAAAGGTACTGTGTTACTATTATCTGAAGAGCTGATCGTTAGAGGGGGACACAGGGCAGCAGAGGTTTGTTGTTCTTCATTTAGAAGAGTCTTCAAAGTGTTTACATATTGGTGACAAAGGCCCAGAAGGGAGAGAGAGTGGTTGATGATACAAGACAGAAAGCAAGTTAAAATGGTTAAATTTGGATCTATGTGTATGAAAAGGTGGAAAAAATTTGGACTTGCCAGTGGAGGGATTAGTGTGGATTTGACATGACAGTTCAGGTCTTCCAGGAGGCAGATGCCAAGATGGAATTAGAAGCTTGGGAGAGTGCTTGGGGGGAAATCTTAGGAAGGTTAAGAGAGAGAGGGAGCAGGAATAAGCAGGGAAAGCCTTCCAACTCATGTAGGTTCAACACCTGTGTTAAGAGAGGAGTAAGGAGGCTGGGCGCGGTGGCTCACGCCTGTAATCCCAGCACTGTGGGAGGCTGAGGCAAGTGGATCACGAGGTCAAGAGATCGAGACCATCCTGGTCAACATGGTGAAACCCCGTCTCTACTAAAACTACAAAAAATTAGCTGGGCATGGTGGCGCGTGCCTGTAATCCCAGCGACTCAGGAGGCTGGGGCAGGAGAATTGCCTGAACCCGGGAGGCGGAGGTTGCGGTGAGCCGAGATCGTTCCATTGCACTCCAGCCTGGGTAACAAGAGCGAAACTCCGTCTCAAAAAAAAAAAAAAAAAAAAAAAAAAAAAAGAGAGAGGAGTAAGGAAGACACATTGGTGAGGAGGAACCTCAGATTGCAATGTAGTTTCCAAAGTTCCAGCTGAGACAATGGTGAGGGGATGGTGCAGTAGACAGAGCAAATTTTACCTATTAGAGATGCCTTGTGTTGGCAGGATTGGTTTTCCTGCAGCCATCCCTGTCATTGCCTGGGAGCTGTATGGCCTTGTGTGAGTGTGGGGAGAGTATGGCCTTGGCTTAACACTGCAGAGAATCCTGAAAGTATGAAAGCTGGATATTGTCAGCTGACTGTAACTTCTCACAGCATTTTGTCTCTGAGTAGTATATCTCCGTGGCTGCCACAGTGGATGTAGGTGTTTTAGTTGGGTAAAAGCGTCAAAGATGGAATGAATTTCTGTTGGTGCATTATTTCTTCTCCTTTCAGGAAATTAGGTATAGAGTAAGAGAAGGTGTGTGAGATTGTGACTGTTGGGAGGTTTTCAGGACCTGATTAACATGGGCGAAAGAGAGATTAATGGACTGGTGAGACATTAGTTGAAATAGTAGCTCATAGAGTCTAGGAAATGAAGCTAGAAGGAGAATAAGAGATTTAAATTAAATGAAGTCAAAGAACTAGATTTTTCAATGAGTTTGAAAGTGTTTGTACCGAGAGTTCAGGAATAAGAGAACTTAAGGTTAGAGAGAATTGTGATAATAAAGTGGTATATTAGTTTAAGATTAATAGCTGAGCTACAGGAAATAGTGATATTTTGACATCCCATCGTGTGAATCGAGAATAAAATGTTATCAGCACAAAATGACAATTATATGTATGCATCACAGAATCATAGCTATAAATACCATGAAAAAGTATAAAGGTATTGTAGTTGCTTAGTTTTCACAGTGTGACTTTCCTCTCAAGTTAAGTTTCAGAGTCACTTGTAATAATCAAGTTTCTTAATTGACTAAATCTATTCATTGTCAGGAAATGCAGTTTTTTTTGGTAGGATTTTGTTTTTTTATGTGTTCTTTTTCTCCATTTCTCTTACAGCCTAAGAAAATATTTTAGTGCTTTTGTATTTCTCAAAAGAGAGTCAAGCATGTTGCCCTCTTGTAAGGGATCTGTTTGTGTCTCTAAAGGTCACCTCATAGAAACGTTAGAGAAGTGAAAAACCTCAAAAACCTGCATATCCAAACATGACTTTAACTGATTAAGGGACTATAGCAGTATTAAATGCATGTAAACACCTTTTCTGTAGCTGTCTCTTTGTAGAGGGGACTTAGAGGTTGCAACAAATAACTTTAGTAATTAAAATGATAAGATGGGATGATGGAAGGGTGAACAAATGGATTGACATGATACAGCAGTACAATAAAATGTAATAGAAGATTTTAGATAATAGACATATGAGTGTGCAATGTAATTTTTTTCTCCTTTTCTGTATATTTGAAAATATTCATAATAAAATACTGAAAAAGTAGAACATCTGCAACTTTAAATGCATCAAATATAGGATGACCTAGTAGATATAGACAGGTAAGTGATAAAATACATATAGCAAAATGTCATTTGTAGAATCTAGGTAATGGGTATGTGAATATTCACTGTAACATTCTTGTAACTTTTCTGAAAGTTTGAAAATTTTCAGAATAAAATGTAGGAAATAGTGTTATAAACAGGTTTTCTAGTTAGAGATGTGAGTTATAGTTATGTGACGTTAGGCAAGTTACTCTATCTGTGAGCCATGGCTTCCTCATCTGTGAAGTGAGCTTGATGCCTAGTTTGTAAATTGTTTTGAGCGTTAGAGAAAAAAAAATCTGTCAAGCTGCTGGCAAATGATAGGCATTTGTTAATGCTTCTGATAATACTGAAACCATATACTCCAAATTTACGTATTGTATCTTGGTTCTTGCTTAATGTTTTTAGAATTTCTGGATATATGGGCCAATTAACTTACTGGATAGAACTAGGGATAAGGTAAGGTCAAGGCCTCTACTTTCAGAGTCTGTATGTTTCATAGTGGGTAAGTCTCTGAGAGACAGTTTGAGCTCTACTCATGGAAAGTCAGGACCATTCTCATACCAATGACGGAACCTTTGACTTTCCGGTACCTGTAAAAAACACTTTTGATGTACCTTTTAAAATATTTTTATTTTGTAAATTGTTCATAAGTTCTCTAAAGTGGAGGGACTGTATATATGTCTTAATTGATAATTTGATGTGAAAGTATGTATATCACATGTCACTGTTAGCTTTTTTGTTGCATTCTTTTTTAGAATATATGGTAGATAAAAATTATAATTACTGCAAAGTATATATATTTATAAAGTGTATTTATATTTACAAATATATAAATATTTATTACTTAACAATCAGTAGTACTTTCTCCATTGATGACATGCTTTTTCTTTTTTCCTAAGAAAAGTTGGTTATCCTTTGGTTCCTTTTTAAGAAATAAAGTTGGATTTCTGGTTTGAGCTTCAGCCTCAAGCGCATTTATAATATACAGTCCTCTTGTTTTTTTATTTGCTCTGTTTCATATGCAGGGTGGATAAAAATTACTGAACTTTTTATATTTATGTAAATTTATTTAAAATTAAATTCAAATTTACTACCATATGCCTCATGGGCTAAACATAATATAGACTATTATAATCATTTATATAAATTGATTTTAAAAACCAGTTCAATATGTTGAATCAATATGTCATGAATTTCATATCTATATAGTTGTCATCCTAGTAAATTCCATGACATGTACTTTTACAGCATACAGATTTTAAATAAAATTGAATAGACTTTTCTAGCCTGCATTATGGAGGAACTTCTGTTATCATCCAGTTGACTGATTTAATATTAGAAAAGAACCATGATGCTTAAATGTGAACCAGCCAGATTTTGTATATCTATCAAATCTTTTAGGATTGGGTTTTTATCTTTCAGTGATATTTGCTGATTATTCTCTGTTTGCAAATTTTTAGATGATGTAGAATAACATGAAAATAAATACTTACTTAAAAGGGTTATTCAAAGAGTGCCCTTGTTCTCTTTCTGTGGGTATTTGCCAGCATATGGCTACAAATATTTATGAAACATTAGGGTAGTTACAAGGCATATTTAAACCCATATATCTGTGTAATTTGTCAATTAATGAAGAGTACAAGCACATCTTATGTGTATGCAGGGCAGATCTGTGATTTTTTTTTTTTAAATTAAAATGCATCAACGTATTCAGATAGTTGGGGAGAGTACTTTATTAGGAATACCAAATGCTATATAGCTACATGAATAAAAATACAAGGATGAGTAAAGCTTGGACAATTTTAAGATAGAAGAGATAAATGGAAATATTAGGAGGAAAAAACCAGGCAATATATAATGTTATATGTTAATATTATATATAATGTTATTCTCGAGCAAAAACCTAAAACTACAGTAATGAATTATAAAATATTAAATATATTTCCTATTGCCGCTACAGAACACAAAGTTCCTTTTTATTCTTAAAAGATCTTTTTATCATTTAAAATTTCAAACAAGGGAGATTTAGTATAATCAACTTACATATTTGTCATTGACCTTGAATCTTAAACAGTGCAATATCCTATTTTACTGTGAAATTATGAAAATTTTTTTATTAGTAAAACCTAATGGTTATACTACTGAATGCCTAACAAAATAATATTTAATATATAAACAAAAGCAGTTTGCACCAACTCTTTGACAATGTTCTCTTTTTGTAACCAAACTATGTTAATGTAGTTGACCTGCAGTTAGGCTTTATGGTTATAAAGAATTAGAATAATCTATTTTTAAAGAGTAATAGAATAATCTATTTTTAAGAGTAATATATACCTTTCTTCAGCAACCTCTCTGTCATTCATTTGCTAAATATAAATTAGTAATGAAAATATATGTATATCATATATTCTTAGAGAATTTTTCTTAAACAGTTGCCTGTTAGAGCCATTTGTTCTGAAATACTATTCCTCCTACGTTCAGAAATAAATGAAAAATGTAGAAGGGGTTCACCTTTACGTTGCCATTCTAAATCTTTTCTAGAACATTATTATCAAAGCCTATGATGCTCCACAAAGAGAAGAGTTAGAATGGAAAGCAGAATTAGTATACTCTTAACTCATTATTTTGATTCAGTAGGTCAGGGTTTTTAACTAGTTTTGTGTAACCTGAGAATTTTATACCTGGATGCTTATTCTTGAATATCTTTTGGTCTTTTATACTTGTGTGGTTCTTTCCTTGTCATATATAGATTTTGTTTATTTAGACCAACTTCTAATTGTCTTCAGAAAGCATCAAAGACTGAAGACTAGGTAATTTGTTTTCAATGTGTAGTATTAACTGCTGTGCTGTATATACATTTTATATTTATGTCAGGAAAGGGTTGCAAAGGGGTGCTTTAGAACCACCTTTTCAGCTCTAAATAGCTATTGTGTACATATGGTAAGGTACTGCTGCTTAACAATTAGTAACTGCTTTGATGAAACTAAATTACATGTTTAAGTTCCCATCAGGAAGTCGCTTCACATATCTGTATTAATGTATTCAAGGCTCGAGAAGGAAAGTTAATTTTCCAGCTTAAATATTTAATTCAAGCTTAAAATTTAGTCTGTAATTAGAGCTCCCAAATGGCAGGAACATGGAGTATTTGTCCATTTTAATTAGATTGTTGTTTACCTATTAATTATATATCATATCTTGTCATATAGTTTTGATGGTAACAGATGGTGCTAGGAGTTAGTAAGGGTTTGAACAAAATAAGATTCCACATGATTTATTAAGTTGCACTTTATTAGCGAGTGGTCTGCTTTAGTCAGGTTATTCTCCCAAATAAGGACTGTGAAACATTTCACTAATTTTGGTAATTATTCTTTTGTGGACTCGTAAGAAATATTGAGCATAAAAAGTCAGAGATGAGAGATGTCTATTTAGAAACAAAATGAATTACTTCAGGCATCTTTATATTTAAGGAGTATATATTACCAAATCACTTAATTGGTATGAAGTTTAAGGCATTTTGCTACGACAGTGTTAGGGAAGCAAAATTTCATTTATGGGTAAAAATGTAGGCATAGGGAATGTTTTATATATGTATATACAATTATGATTTAGGATAGGAAAATAATAGGATGATGATTTACTTATTTATTTCAAAGACATTCCTTCCCTGAGTTTTGAATTTAACAAAAAGACTAGGTTCTTTGTTTACCAAAATAAGAGCAGTCTCTAGTGTCTAGTGAAGTTGATCAACAGAATTTCCATATTCAATAAGTAAATGTCAACTAAATAGAAAGGGCTTCTAAGTTTGTTTATTCAAGATTTTATTAATTTTTCTGGTTACCTACTTAGCTTTCTGAAAGGAATAAATTTTATATATGTATATATGCATATATGTATGAAGGGAGACAGTAAAACAGGAGTGGAAAAGGGAGAAAAGGAAGGAGGGATTAACATTTTAGGCTTTTAGTCTTAAGTAGTTTATTTAAAATTTACTGGAATCCTTAATGTCATTAGGTTAAAAGTAAGTTTGTGTTACTATTTCTTAACTCTTAAGGTTCTTATTCTGAAATTGATTATCTGTCTTTTATAGCAAAAAGTAAACAGAAGGCCCTTCTTTTATTTATTTCAAGATTTGTTCTAGAAGGGGATCCCTGACTGGTATATATTGGATCTTCAAAACTGTGGCCTCTGTTACCTGTTACCCTCAGTAAGCAGCTTTGTTTTTGTTAGTTGTTGTTATGTCTTGTCTTGTTTTTGTATTATCAGTTTTTAGAAGTAAAATTTGCCTTTTGGTGTCATAGCTATTAATAATTATTTGTAGTGGGGTAGTATTTTAACGTAAGTGCGTAATTACACATGTTCATAGCAGACTTTTAGGTGTGTAATCCACGAACTCTTAGTGTGTACAAAATGCTCACATAACTGAATATATTAAGCACTTAAGCTTATCTATGTTACAGAATTGAGATCTTTATCACTATATATTACGATGTCTTTAAAACTGATTTGTTCAGGAAAGAGAACTAAGTGATTTTTTTTCTCTACTGAATGAGGAAATTGTCACTTTAATGTGGCTTTAGTTTCATGTTTTTTCTCCATAGAATACTGACTGCTTAAAAAGCGATCTCAAATATTGTGCTGCAATGTTATAGGAAGGATACTGCAGTATAGTTATGGTAATTAAAGAGAATATTTGGAGGAAAATATTGTATTTCACTTAGAATACCTTGTAGTCTTAGGTTGAAAGTTTGAATTTTTAACATTTCTTCCCTGTGTGAAATGTGGGACTCTATTTCCTTTGGCATAGTTTTTCAAATGTAACATAATTTTCACAAAAAGAAATAAACTAAATTAAAGCATGTAAATTACTCTAATTTGAAAAGTTAGCTTTTATAAAGGAACGAGAACATTATTTCTTTTTGTTAAAGCATGCAAAATATTGTATACATCAGTTGTGTTGCTTTATATGAGGCAATAAATATATAAATAAAAGGCTATTTGGTGATATTAACAGAAACAGCGGTTGAAAATAAAAATCAGGTTTTCTTTGCAGTTGATTCTTTTTAACTCCTAGCCTATCACTTTGCCCTTGGAAAGACTTTTATTTCAACAGCCAGCCATGTGTATATTTAACTTTTTCAAAGAAAATTGTAGTACTGATTACTTTTTCTGTAATTATTATGGTCTTTCTTTTCTTAAAATAGCAATAAATGAAAAATATTTGGGAAAATGTAATGATTGATGAATTAGTCTTACTACTTAATGCTGGTTTCAACCAACATAATCAGTTAACTGATACTCCTTAAGGACTTTAAACATAGTACTCAAAAACTATTACTGAATGAACAGCTAATGTGATTTGGAGAAGTGTTGCTGAGGCAGTGACAGTTTGGGAAAAGATGATTGTAGGACTGACCTCCTAGTGATCTGCAATCAATGCTTTTAGACAGTGTCTTAAAGAAATTAATAGCTTTCATTAAATCTAGTTTCTCAGACATGTAAGGCTCCCCGGAATAGGTCTTAGGAGTAATAAGTATCGGGACAATAACAACTAAATGCTAATTATTTCAAACATTAAAGAACGGAGATTAAGAAAAAAAAACTAGTAGAGCTAACTTTAGAGTTCTCAACTTTCACTTTTTTTTTCTGTCTGCAAAAGCACAACAAAAATGAATATATGGTATGTTTGATTTAGGGGTCATTTTATTTTTTTCTTCTAATTTTTTTTCCACTCATGGGACTACTGTGTATTGTGACAGGTTCAAAATTAATCTGTAAGCATGATGTTCAGATCATCATGATTTGATGTCTGGATGCTGATTTGTTTTTAACATATAGGAAAATATGATAGCCATTTGTCTATGCTGAGTACTTAAGAGAGAGGTGAGGATTTGATGAGACACTCAGCAGTAGTGGTGGGGCATACATAGGGTATCATCTAGCATGGTGGGTAGCATGGGTGAATGCAGATTCTAAATATATTAGAAGTACTTGTTCTTCTTATACATGCTGTATATCTTTCTGCTTTGGCTTTTCTGTTCCTTTTGAATCATATGACCTTGCCTAGAACTCCTACCTCCTCCTTTCTTCAAGAATCAGTTCAAATTTATTTCTCTTGTAAATTATTTTAGCTTGTACATTCATTGTCACTTTGTGTGTATACTAATTATGTTGAATTATAATTATTTGTTTATATGTTTGTTTTCTACTAAACTGTAGGCCCATGCAGCTTAAGAGAGGTAGCTACTTACATTTTTGACTCCAGTGTTTTCAGCACAGTGACTTGATTCATAATAGAAGTGTAATAAATGCTTGTTATAAATGAATAAAAATATTTCACTTTATAAGGTGTGGCTATCATGTAAGAGAATATAGTAGGTCTATGAGGACTTTTGTAAAGTTTTTCAACTTTTAAATAACGATAAAAATACTTTTACAAGGCAATGTCTGGAGAGGTTGTTTTTTTCCTCCAATTTACCTTTCCAGATTATCTTTATTTTTTGCTAATGTACAAGTATTCCATGTTTTTGCTAAAATAGTCAAACAAAACAGAAATGTATGAAGTTAAAAACCACCTGTAATTCTTTCTCCAGTAATAACCATTGTTTCTTATTTGAATATGTCCTTCCAGACTCCTTTTTAAAAATATCTTTGTCTTCTCTCATTTTCTTTTAAAATTTTTATGTATATAAGCCCTTTCTAAAGATACTGTTTTGAAATCTTAATTCTTTATTTGAATTCTTAGCATCATGAATCTATAACCTCATATTACACAGAATGTACTTTGTTAATTCCGGATGACATTTTCAGACCTTAAGTTTAACTTTACTCCATTTTGAAATATATTTTTGCCTTTGCTTCTGTGATATTACACCTACTTGATTTTCCTGATTGATTGCGTTTGTGTTCCTCAAGATCTAGTGCTTTTCTCTTCTCACTATACCCTCCTCTTGGCAATCTAGTCTGTGTCTATGACTTCAATTAACCAATTTGTATGCAAGACTCGCAAGTTAACAGATCCAGCCTAGATCATTGTTATGACCTCCTCCAGGCCCACATATCTACCTTCCTATTTGATGTATTTTTTCTTGGATTCCGTGATGGTTCCTCAAATTTCATGAGTCTAAAATTAAATTTATTATATTTTTCCTTTATTCAGTCTCTCTCTGTCTAGTTTTCCCAATTTTAGTCAAGAATATCTTTCCAGTTGCACAACCAGAGAGCTCTCTCTTACTCATCATAACCAAACCAATCAACAAATATCCCCTTAACATGTACTGAACTTTGATATACTTATGGATTTGTTTAGGTTTTAGTTTTAATCTGTTGATCTGTATGTCTCTCTTTACACAAACCTTATAGTTTTAAGTAACAGGATTCATTGTTTTTCTGCATAACAGGGCTATTTCCTTTATATAATTATTCTTTTAAAAATTGTACATATTCTCAAAATTTAGTCTCACAATCCCTTGGAATTTTTATTAGATTTGCATTAGATGTACCGGTTACTTGACAGAAAATTTATATCTCCCCAATAATGAGCATTCCTATCCAGGAATATGTTGTGCATCTCGATTTGCCATTTAGGTCTCTCAAACAAGTTACACATGTTTTTTTTATATCTAGGTTTTCACAGTGCACCAAGTCTGTTGTTGCTGTTGTGCTGGGTTATTTTAGTTATGGTTGGTTTTGGTTTGTCAGGTGTTTAGCATAGTCCCTGGCATATCACAGTAAATATTAAATTTTGAGCAATGTTTAGTATATATAGGAAATCTTTTTTTTTTTTTTTTTGAGTCATGCAGTCTTACTCATTTTAGGATTAAAAATTTTTTAATTAGATTGTCTTGAGTTT
Organism: Cebus imitator; assembly: GCF_001604975.1. Lineage (NCBI taxonomy): Eukaryota > Metazoa > Chordata > Mammalia > Primates > Cebidae > Cebus > Cebus imitator. The sequence continues at coordinate 2,003,414 of NW_016107339.1, read as the reverse complement.
TTGTAGATACTAGTAGGTGCAAATTATAATTTTTTCCTTTTAAAATTTATACTTCTAATTTCTTTTACTTGACCTATTGGGTTGGCTAAAATCTCTCTTAACAATGTTGAATTAACAGGATTGGCATTAATGGCTAATATATTTAGATGACTGTTTTTAAATGTCAGTCCATTTATGTTTTGCCATTATAAATTTTATTTGTGAGGCTTTTTTTCGCCCTCATACTGCATTGAGGAGTGGAAAGTTTCATATTTTGCTTGTTTAGTTTCTTTTTATTTTAATTTAATTAAAATTTTTTTTAGAGATGGGGTCTCAAGTCTGTCATTCAGGCTGGCATGTAAGTGGCGCAATCATAGCCCATGGTGGCCTCTATCTCAAGGACTCAAGGAATCCTCCCTCTTGGGCCTTTCAAGTAGCTGGGATTACAGGTATGTGCCACCATAGTCTGCTAATTGAAACAATTTTTTTTTAAATCAAAGATTTGGCATATTCAGTGATACTTTGTTACGGTCTTTTCTCCTTTATTTGACTTACATAATGAGTTAATAGACTATTAAATCTTTTACTTCCCTTGCAGTTTTGTAAAGATTACTTCTTGTTCATGATATATTGTGAGATCATCCCTCTTCTGCTCTTTTAGTCATGTTTTGGTGTTAGGATCATGCCAACATAAAATGAGCTGGGAAAGTTTTGTTCTTTTTTTGAAATTTGTCCTTTCTTAGAACAAATGTGTTCTTTCTTATTTTTTGTTTCATTTAGATCTTCAAATTTGTTGGCTTAAAGTTGTATATAATTCTCCTCACCCTCCCGCTCCAGTTTTTAAACAGTGTTATTGAGGCCTGGTATTAAATTATTTTTCTTGCTGTTACTAACAGTACTTTATGTTTTTTCCCCTTCCAATTGGTCAACTTATCAAAATTTAAGTTATTTTATACAGCTTGTAAAGAAGGAAAGAAATAGCTTGTTTTCTTCTCTCTTTGCTAATTTATTTGGTTTATTTTGTTTTTCTGATCTTAAGTGCTGGCTCATTTATTTGTTATATTTTCTTTTGTTTTACATTCAACAGAGTGTTAATCTATAATTTTTTTCTCTTACTAGAGCTTTGATTGGACCCTGTAAGTTTTTATGTATATATGTAAAAAAGTGTGTGTATCATATGTATGTATATGAAATTAATTCGCTTTAATTAGCTTTTAATCTTTTCATTATAATATAGAATACAGATACAGAAAATCATTCAAAAGAAATATATGTCTTGGTGAATTACTATAAGGTAAATGTGCTTGTAATTATTACTTAGGTCAAGAAATAGAACTTTACCAGCCATTGCAGTAGCTCTTTCATGTGTTCTATGCCAATCACAGCCCTCTTCTTCCCTCCAAAAGTAAATTCTGATTTTCAGAATAATAACTTATTTCTGTTTCTTTATGATTTTATCACTTAAGTATGCACCTTTAGACACTATAGTATTGTTCATTTCAAAAAACTATATTTGCTGTTTTTTTCTTTTCTTTTAAGACAGGGCATTACCTTGTTGTTCAGGTTGGAGTGCAGTGACACAATCATAGCTCACTACAGCCTTGAGCTCCTGGGCTCAAGTGATTCTCCTGCCTAAGCCTCCCGAGTAGCTGGTCCTATAGATGCATACCACTATGACTGGCTAATTTTTTTTTTTTCTTTCTGAGACGGTGTCTCCCTCTGTCGCCAGGCTGGAGTGCAGTGGTGCGATCTCGGCTCACTGCAACCTCCAACTCTCCTGGTTCAAGTGATTCTCCTGCCTCAGCCTCCCAAGTAGCTTGAATTACAGGTGTCTGCCACCATGCCTGGCTAATTTTTGTATTTTCAGTAGAGATGGGGTTTCACCATGTTGGCCAGGATGATTTCTATCTCCTGACCTCGTGATCCACCCACCTCGGTCTCCCAAAGTGCTGGGATTACAGGTATGAGCTGCCACGCCTGACCTAATTTTTAGATTTTTTAAGTCAGCTGTCTCACTTCATTGCCGAGGATAGTCTTAAATCCTGGCTTCAAGTGATCTTCCTGACTTGTCTTTCCTAAGTGATGGGATTATAGGGATAAGCCACTGAGTCTGGTCCATATTTGCCTTTGAAGACTTTCTTAGTCGATAGGTTTATCCTTTAGTCCTTTATTTTCTTTATATGTTATTTACTGAAGAGCCTGGTTTGTTTGACCTGCTGAGTTCCTTGCAGTCTGGATTTTTTTGATTCATGGTGAAGTTAAACATTTTGTTCTATATTTTTTCCAAGTTGGCAGGTAGAGTCAGAGTTTGATTGGATTTAAACTTAATCTCTTAGTTGAGACTATAGGTGCCATTGTATTCTCTCATCAAGAGGCATATATCTTTTTAAAATTTTAAATGTTGGCAGGTATTGATTCTCAAAACCTACATCCATTAGCTCATCATGTCATATATTATATAGTGTTTTTGTTATATAAACTAACTAGAAATGAAATCTGTTTCCATTTGATTATCTAACAAAGACTTTTTTGTCATTAACAAATTCTAGATTTGTATTGTGGTCAGTGAATGTGGATTTCACATTCTTACAACGTATAAACAGGATCTTTATCTCCTGTTACATGTGAAAATTTGCAAATGTCCTATGATGTTTATAAAGGTTCTCTTATTTTGCCTGTTATTTAAATGTTTGAGGCCGAGGCAGGTGGATCACTTGAGGTCAGGAGTTGGAGACCAGCCTGGCCAACATGGTGAAACCCCATCTGTACCAGAAATACAAAAAATTAGCTGGGTGTGGTAGTGCATGCCTTCAATCCCAGCTATTTGGGAGGCTGAGGCAGGAGGCTGCGGCAGGAGTATCGCTGGAACCTGGGAGGCAGAGTTTGCAGTGAACCGAGATGGTGCCACTGTACTCCAGCCTGGGCAACAGAGCGAGATACCCTCTTTTTTTTTTATTTTTTAATGTTTTATATTTATATATCTATTAAATGTGAAGTCAAATTTATTTGAGAGAAAGAGAATGGGAAATAGATCATAAAATATTTAGGAAATTGATGTGGAAAATATGGGAATGAAAAATCTAGTTTATATTTTGTGATTAAAGGTCGAGAGTGTGATTAAACATATGATTTAGAACAAGGGTTAATAAAATCTGGCTCATGAGCCAAATCTGGCCTGGCATTCATTTTGTACAACTTACAAACCAAGAATGATTTTATGTTTTTAAACAGTTTAAAAAATTCAAAGGAGGAGTGCTATTTCTTGACATGTGAACATTATATGAAATTCACATTTGTGTTTATAAATAAAGTTTTATTGTAACACAGCCATGCTTATTAGTTTACAGCAAAATTAAGAAGTTGCAACAGGTACCATATGGCCCGCAGAGCCTAAAATATTTACTATTACTATATCTAGTTCTTTTTCTGAATAGTATTGCCAATAACTAGCTGAGAACAACCCCTTTTTTTCCTCATTTTTCTTACTCTCATTTAATTTGGTATTCACAATAAATAAATTCTTGTGGGAGAGCCTTTTGAAAAAAATATTCCCATATATAACTGTATGAATTCAACCTGTTCATGACTGTTAGTTTTTGATCACATTGAAATATATTGTTTTTTGGCCTTTTTTATATGATGATTAGATACTTTTAAAATAGAAGTTCATTTTATATTGAGTACGTTATTAAATCAGTGGCTTTTCCTAAATGCTGTTCAGACGGTCTTGACAATGACTACTATTAAATTGTAATTTAAGGTGATAATTTTACATTGTACAGTTGGTTACATTTATGTTTTTCATAAAGATTTCCTTATTTCCATAAACTCACATTGTACCTTAAGTAAATACATTGTTAAATCATTCAGAGAACAAATCCTTTCAGGTTTTGGGACAGGATTGAAATTTTATTAAGGTTTAAATTTTGGAGTTGACTTTCTTTCCTTATAATGTCATAGTTTGTTGTTTTTAGGAGCTATAAAATAGAATTATAGTAGAATAAGAGTTCTTGAAAATGTCTACTCTGGTAGTATGTATATGAATAGAGAGAAGAACTTGGTTGTTGTAAACTATACAAGTGGGTTACTCTAATGGGCAAGAGATAGGTTTTGTATCATGAAAATTTCTAATGTTTTCCTAACATGGTTGTACTGGATAATCAGAAAGCCTGGACTGACTCATTCTTAGAAATTAAAGATACCCCTGTTTTGTTTGGTGTGTTGCTGTGTCTTTCTCTGTGTCTGTATCCTGATTGTTTTACTTAAATATCTGATATTCATGTCTTGATAAATTTTGAAATATTAATTTTTAACATAAAAAAATTCTTCCTATGGCTGTTGCTTGTGTTCAGATACAAAGAACAAAAATTAGCTAGGCATGGTTGCATGTGTCTGTAGTCCCAGCCTCTAGGGAAGGTGTGGTAGGAGGATCACTAGAGCCTGGGAGGTTGAGGTAGCAGTGAGCAGTGATTATGCCACTGCACTCCAGCCTGGGCAACAGAGTGAGACCCTGTCTCAAAAATAACAACAGTAACAACAGCAGCAAAAACAAACAAAGAATGGCAGAAGGTAGACCACAAATGGAAGCTGTAAGGAAAGCGAGCAAAATATATTACCATTTTAATGCTTGTTACCAGCAAAATTGCATTGTTAAACTATATATATTTATTTGAAGGGTTGACATATTAGCACACAGACTTCTTATCCTCAGCAACACACATCCAAATGGAATGTTAATTTACGTAAGCCATCGTGTGACAAAGTACCTCTGAGTAAAGGGAGCCTATCACTCTGTGTTTTGTTCTCACATACATAGGTTTCATAGCTATCTTGTTTCTAAAATTGTTCGTGGACAATTTTTAAATTTTTATTATGATCAGTTGTTGATTTCTAAATACCTTGTATACCTTGTTCTAATTTACCAACAAATAGTTAAAATTTATAACTGTTCTTTGACTAATCAGTTAAACATTTATCAGCACTAACATGCTTTTCATTCATGTTAAGCAGTTTTTACTTTTTATTTTGTGTTGAGAGAGGAAGGTACTTTAGGTTGTGTGACGTGAACTTTGTAGCAATATTAAAATGTACATTTGCTTTGGCTTTTCCTACTCTGACTCTTCCTACGTGTGTTTACCAGTGTCTTAAATGTTTCTTCTACTTGTTTAACCCTCCTTTTATTTCTGTTTGTATTTGTCAAAACAAAAGAAAGTGATCAGTGAGTATAGTTCACTTCTGTATGTAAATTATTGTTCCAAGACAGTTATTGGTAACTTCATGCTCTTAAGGGCTCTGTGGTGTATAACAATCATTGATGGAAAGTTTTCCTAAGTAAATTGTTAATAAAAATAATTAAATTATCAAACTTTGAAAATAAGTTACCCTTTTGATGAATCAAAGCTAATTTAAGATTGTCTCTTAAAAATGTCACTCATGATCAGTTGCATTCTATTAAGCTCTCAGGGATGGGACAGAAAGGTATGCAACAAGACATGCCACAATCAAACCTTATGTCCTTGGAGATTATTCTGAGACTAGCTTGTAAGATGGCATCGTGAGGTGGAGAAACCAAAGGTATAGAGGCAGGCTCAGTAGTTATTGTAATGCCTGTGGTAAGCAATGAGGAGAGCCTAAATTGAGTAGTGAGTCCTTATGAAAAGGTGAAGATAACCATGAAAATACAGGAAATAGAAATGAATTTTAAACCAATAGAAATATCTTCTTTTTTGTAGGTTTAAAAAAAACCAACTAGGCCAGGCATGGTGGCTCGCGCCTGTAATTCCAGCATTTTGGGAGACTTAGGCGGGTGGATCAACTGAGGTCAGGAGTTTAAGACCAGCCTGGCCAACATGGTGAAACCCCGTCTCTACTAGAAATACACAAAAAACTAGCCAGGCGTGGTGGTGCATGCCTGTAGTCCCAGCTACTTGGGAGGCTGAGGTAGGAGAATCATTTAAACTGGGGAATCGGAGGTTGCAGGAAACTCCAGCCTGGGTGACAGAGTGAGACTCTGTCTCAAGGAAAAAAAAAAAACAGAGACAACAAAACCATTAAATATCAGCAATTTCAATGGTTAGGCATGTAAACCAAAAATAAAATTCTAAGCCCCCAACCAACTGAGTGGATCCTCTTATTGGCCCAAGGGGATTCCAAAGAACTCCAAAAACTCCCTCAGGCCATGACAGGAATGGAAAGGTCCCTCATGGCTTGCTTGTTACTCTTCTTACTTTGGAGTTCAGGCACAAAACTGACTAACATTAACATTAAAATGGAGATTATAAGACTGTCAAAATAGACTGTTTGTAGAACTAGGATAACAGATTCCACCCAGACTGTGGTATAGCATCACATGACAGATAGCAGGCCCTGTCAGAAATCTAAGTATTTTACCCCATATTTGACATATTTTGAAATGGCCTTTCAGGGTTGTCTCTTGTAGGGGAAGTTTACATTCTGAATAGAATCCCATTCCTATTTCCTTCCCAGCTGTTTTTCTGATCCCAAAGAGATTAGCTGAGAGTTCAGTACCTTTTAAAGATTTGAATAGGAGGCTGGGCGCGGTGGCTCATGCCTGTAATCACAGCACTTTGGGAGGCCAAGGTGGATGGATCACAAGATCAGAAGTTCAAACTCAGCCTGGCCAAGATGGTGAAACTCCATCTCTACTAAAAATATAAAAATTAGCCTGGTGTGGTGGCGGGCACCTGTAATCCTAGCTACTTGGAAGGCTGAGGCAAGAGAATCGCTTGAACCCCAGAGGCAGAGGTTGCAGTGAGCTGAGATCGCGCCACTGCACTCCAGCTTGGGTGACAGAGTGAGACTCTGTCTCAAAAAATAAATAAAAATAAAGATTTGAGCAGGAAACGTTTGCCATCTATTGCCTCTATATGTGGCCACTTAGCGGTTTCTACTAATCGCCAACTAGAAAATCTTTGAATCCTCCTGTGACCTGGAAGCCCCGTTGCTTTGAGATGCCCCACCTTTCTGGACCGAACCAGTGTATATCTCACATATATTGATTCATGTCTTATGTATCTCTAAAACATATAAAATCAAGCTGTAACCTAACCACCTTGGGAACATGCTCTTAGGACCTCTTGAGGCTGTGCCATATTTCATGTTCTTAACTTTGGCAAAATAAACTTCTAAGTTGATTGAGACTTGTCTCAGATACATTTTACTTTGCAGAATTAATACATCGTCAACTTGAATTAGAAAAAAAAAAGAACCAGGCCGGGTGTGGCGGCTCATGCCTGTAATCTCAACACTTTGAGAGGCTAAGGTGGGCAGATCACAAGGTCAGGAGACTGCCCTGGCCAACGTTTTGAAACCCTGTGTCTCCTAAAAATACAAAAATTAGCTGGGACATTGTGGCGCGTGCACGTAATCCCAGTTACTTGGAAGGCCGAGGCAGGAGAATTGCTTGAACCAGGGAATCAGAGGTTGCAGTGAGCCAAGATTGTGCCACTGCATTCCAGCCTGGTGACAGAGTGAGATTCCATCTTAAAAACAAAACAAACATAAAAACCCTACAAATATTAAATAGATGAATGGAAGAGGTAATGGAAGGGCTTTATGAATTACAGGGAAACTCTCAATGACATAAGCATGGAAAGATTTTATGATGAAAGTGGATGTGTGTGTGTGTTTTTTTTTTTTTTTTTTTTTTGAGACAGGGTCTACCAGGCTGGTGTAATCTTGGCTCACTGCAACCTTCACCTCCTGGGTTCAAGTGATTCTCCTGCCTCAGCCTCCCAAGTATCTGGGACCACAGGTATACACCACCACGCCCAGCTAATTTTTGTATTTGTAGTAGAGATGGGGGTTTCACTATGTTGGCCAGACTGGTCTTGAACTCCTGACCTCAGGTGATCCACCTGCCTCAGCCTCCCAATGTTCTGGGATTATAGACGTGAGCCACTGCGCTGGACTAGATGTGGGTGGTTTTTAATACCCAAATTCTACATACACTGTAGGATCCAGGCCAAATCCCATTTGTGTAAAGCTTTTACTTAACACCCAAGTGCAGAAAAGTGTTTCATGATGGGAGAGAATAAGGAATGTATGTATTATTCGTCAGTAACCTTTGTTGGTTTTCTAGAACATGTTCCTGAGCATAACAAAAGAATAGTAAGAAAAAAAGAAAAGTTGTATCTCTGTGCTTCACCTCTGCTAGAGTGTGTCCAAACTAAGCCTCTTAGATAAAACTTCCTGCCTATGGTACTATTTTCTTTTGCCATTTCACCATCCCTTGAAGGCATGTACCAGCTCCACCCCAGGAGAGCTTCCCCACTGTTTTCATTAGCTATTAGCAGCCATTAGATCTGACGAGTCTCCCACATTACTCTTCTGTGAGTTGTGTCATGATTTCTTGGAAAGATTATTTTTGAAAGATGTTTCTGGGTGAATTCCTTTAAAAGAATGGATTAGTGAAATGGTAAGTAATGGGCTTAGTTAAGCACATTTTGTATTGACTAATAATCTCTTCACA